>NC_060957.1:3228311-3315197 GCF_910589235.1 Vespa crabro
GTTATTATTATTATTATTATTATTTTTATTATTATTATTATTATTCTTAATATTCTTTTTATTATTATTCTTGTCATTATTATTATAATTATTATTATTCTAGTTATTAATATTCTTTTTATTATTATTAATATTATTATTATTATTATTATTATTCATGCTATTTCTAATATTATTATTATTATTATTATTGTTATTACTATTCTTGTTATTAATATTATTATAATTATAATTAATATTATTTTTCATGTTTTTATTATTCTTGTTATTATTTTCTTGCCATTATTATTATTATTATTATTATTAATCTTGTTATTATTATTCTCCTTCTTCTTCTAATTATTATTATTCTTGATATTATTATTATTATTATTATTATGATTATTATTATTATTATTATTATTCATGCTATTACTAATATTATTGTTATTATTATTCTTGTTATTACTATTCTTTGTATTAATGTTATTATTATTATAATTATTAATATTTTTCTTGTTTTTATTATTCTTGATATTATTTTTCTTGCCATTACTATTATTATTATTATTAATCTTATTATTATTATTATTCATCATTTTCTAATTATTATTATTGTTGATATTATTGTTATTATTATTATTATTATTATTATTATTATTATTATTCTTGTTATTATTCGTCTTGTCATTATTATTACTATTATTATTATTAATATTATCATTATTATTAATCTTGTTATTACCATTCTTGTTATTATTATTATTATTATTTTTAATATTCTTGTTATTATTATTCTAGTTATTATTATTATTATTATTATTATTATTATTATTATTATTATTATTATTATTATTATTATTATTCATGTTATTATTAATCTTGTTATTATTATTATTATTATTATTCTAGTTATTATTATACTTCTTATTATTAATATTATTATTCTTTTTATTATTATTCTTCTTATTATTAATATTATTAATCTTGTTATTCTTAATCTTGTTATTATTGTTATTATTATTCTTGTTATTATTATTATAGTCATTATCATTATTGTTATTATTATTGTTGTTATTATTATTAAACTTGTTATTATTATATTTGTTATTATTATTATTGTTATACTTGTAATTATTATTCTTTTTATTATAATTGTTGTTATTATTATTATTATTATTATTCTTGTTATTTTGATTCTTGTTTTTATCATTATTATTATTATTATTATTATTATTATTATTCTTGTTATTATTATACCTGTTATTATTAATATTATTAATCTTGTTATTATTAATCTTGTTATTATTATTATTATTATTGTTATTATTCTCGTTGTTATTATACTTCTTATTATAATTAATATTATTATTGCTGTTATAATTAAACTTATTATTAATATTATTCTTCTTGTTCTTATTATACTTTTTTTTATTCATATTATTATTCTTGTTATTATTGTTATTATTATTCTTCTTGTAATTTTTATTTTTGTTTTTATTATTATTATTATTCTTCTTGTTATTATTATACTTGTTATGACTATTATTATTATTCTACTTGTTATTAATATTCTTGCTATTACTATTCTTGTTATTAAAATTATTACTTATTATGATTATTCTTATTATTATAATTCTTGTTATAATATGTTCCGTCCAAAAACGAGAAGTTGAATTCTCGTTCAATTTCATTGATTTTATATACTCACGATGCAGAATAAAGAATAAAAAAGAATATAACGTTTTTACCATGTTCAAATAAACGTTTAAATATAATTAATGTCAAAAACGTATTCGACTTTTGCGAATTTCGCTATATGCGAAGATAAAACTTTAAAACTTTAATAATACATGTGCTACAGTATGAAAAATGATAGCAATCAATTCTGAATATTGCATTTCATATGATCAATCTTCTATTTTATATTTGAATTGAAGTTTTTAACATTGTTTCGTATCCTATATACGATTTTTCGCTCATATACGAGAATCGTCGAACAACGAAAAGTTGAAATCTCGTTCAATTTCATTGATTTTATATTCGATCGATGCAGAATAAAGTATATAACAAGAATATAACGTTTTTATTAAGTTTAAATACGGGTTTTCATATGATAATTCTCGAAAAACGTAATCGACATACGCGAATTTCGGTATATGAGAAGATGAAAACGTGAAATCTTTAATAATACATTTGCCACAGTTTGAGAAATGTTACCAATCGATTCAGAACAATGCATTTCATAAGATCAAACTTCTATTATATATTTTAATAGAAGTTTTTAACATTGCTTCATATCATATAGTGTTTTCCGCTCATATACGCGTATCGACGAATAACGAAAAGTTGAAATCTCGTACATTTTCATCGATCTTATAATCTATCGACGCAGAATAAAGAATATAACAAGAATGTAACGTTTTTACTATGTTAAATTACGCGTTTTCAAATGATAATTATCGAAAAACTTAATCGACTTATACGAATTTCGCTATATGCGATGATTAAATCGTTATAACTTTAATAACACATGTGCATCAGTTTGAAAAATTTTACCAATCGATACAGAATATTGCATTTCATAAGATCAAACTTCTATCTTATATTTTAGTAGAAGATTTTAACGTTGATTCAAATCGTTTACGACCTTTCGCTCAAATACGCGTATCGTCGAAAAACAAAAAGTTGAAATCTGTTTCAATTTCGTTGATTTTATATTCTATCGACGCAGCATAAAGAATATAACAAGAGTATAACGTTTATACTATTGTATAATACGCGTTTTCATATGATAATTGTCGAAAAACGTAATCGACATACGCGAATTTCGGAATATGCGAAGATAAAATCGTTAAATCTTTAATAATACTTGTACCGCAATTTGAGAAATGTTACCAATCGATTCAGATCATTGTAAATCATATGATCAAACACCTATTTTATATTGGAATCAGTTTTTACTTTGTTTCATGTCGTTTGTACGCTCATATAGGCGGATCGTCAAAAACGAAAAGTTGAAATCACATTCAATTTCATTGATTTTATATTCCGTCGACGCAGAATAAAGAATATAACAAGAATATAAAGTTTTTACTATATTAAAATACGCGTAGTCATGTGATAATTTTCGAAAAACGTAATCGACATATGCGAATTTCAGAATATGCGAAAATAAAATCGTGAACTATTTAATAATACTTGTGCCCTGGTTTAAGAAATGTTACCAATCGATTCAGAACATTGCATTTCATAAGATCAAACAGGTATTTTAATTTGGAAACATAGTTTTTAATGTTGCTTCGTTTCATATACGGTATTTCGCTCATATAGTCGAGAAACGAATAGTTGAAATCTCGTTGAATTTCATTGATTTTATATTCAATCTAAGCAGAATAAAGATTATAACAAGAATATGAAGTTTTTACTATTGTAATATACGCGTTTTCATATAATAATTTTCGAAAAACTTATACGACATACGAGAATTTCGGTATATGCAAAGATAAAATTGTGAAATCTTTAATAATACTTGTTCCACAGTTTAAAAAATGTTACCAATCAATTCAGAACATTGCATTGCATAAGATCAAACATCTATTTTATATTGGAATCAAAGTTTTTGACATTCTTTCATATCGTATATACGAATTTTCGCTCATATACGCGTATCGTCGAAAAACGAAAACTTGAAATCTCGTTCAATATCATTGATTTTATATTCTATCGATGCAGAATAAAGAATATAACAAGAATGTAACGTTTTTACTATGTTGAAATACGCGTTTTCATATGATAATTGTCGAAAAACGTAATCGACATACGCGAATTTCGGTATATGAGTAGATAAAATCGTGAAATCTTTAATATTACTTGTGCCACAGTTTGAAAACTGTTACCAATCGATTCAGAACATTGCATTTCATAAGATCAAACATCTATTTTATATTGGAATCAAAGTTTTTAACATTCTTCCATATCGTATATACGATTTTTCGCTCATATACGCGTATCGTCGAAAAACGAAAAGTTGAAATAACTTTCACTTTCATTGATTTTAAATTCTATTGATGCAGAATAATGAATATAACAAGAATAAAACGTTTTTACTATGTTTAAATACGCGTTTTCATATGATAATTATTGAAAAAATTAATCGACATACGGGAATTTCGGTATATGCGAAGATAAAATCGTGAAATCTTTAATAATACTTGGGCCACATTTAGAAAAATGTTACCAATCGATTCAGAACATAGCATTTAATAAGATCAAACATCTATTTAATATTGGAATCAAAGTTTTTAACATTCTTCAATAAGGTATATACGATTTTTCGCTCATATACGCGTATCGTCGAAAAACGAAAACTTGAAATTTCGTTCCATTTCATGGATTTTATATTCTATAGATACAGAATAAAGAATATAACAAGAATATAACGTTTTCACTATATTTAAATTCGCGTTATCATATGATAATTGTCGAAATACGTAGTCGACACACGCGAATTTCGGTATATGCAAAGATAAAATCTTGAAATCTTTAATAATACTTGTGCCACAGTTTGAAAAATGCTACCAATCAATTCAGAACATTGCATTGCATAAGAACAAACATCTATTTTATATTGGAATCAAAGTTTTTAACATTCTTTCATATCGTATATACGATTTTTCGCTCATATACGCGTATCGTCGAAAAACAAAAAGTTGAAATCTCGTTCAAATTCATGGATTTTATATTCTATCTATGCAGAATAAAGAATATAACAAGAATTTAACGTTTTCACTAAGTTTAAATACGCGTTTTCATATGATAATTGTCGAAAAACGTAGTCGACACACGCGAATTTCGGTATATGCGATGATGAAATCGTGAAATCTTTAATAATACTTGGGCCACAGTTTGAAAAATGTTACCAATCGATTCAGAACATAGCATTTCATAAGATCAAACATATATTTTATATTGGAATCAAAGTTTTTAACATAGTTTCATATCGTATATAGGATTTTTCGCTCATATACGCGTATCGTCTAAAAACGAAAAGGTGAAATCACTTTCAATTTCATTGATTTTATATTCTATCGATGCAGAATAAAGAATATAACGAGAAAATAACGTTTTTACTATGTTTATATACGCGTTTTCATATGATAATTGTCGAAAAACTTAATAGACATACGCAAATTTCGGTATATGCGAAGATAAAAACGCGATATCTTTAATAATACTTGTGCAACAATTTGAAAAATGTTATAAATCGATTCAGAACATTGCATTTCATAAGAACAAACATCTATTTTATATTGGAATCAAAGATTTTAACAATGTTTCATATCGAATATACGATTTTTCACTCATATACGCGAATCGTCGAAAAACGAAAAGTTGAAAACTCGTTCAATTTCATAGATTGTATATTCTATCGATGCAGAATAAAGAATATAACGAGAATATAACGTTTTTACTAAGTTTATATACGCGTTTTCATATGATAATTGTCGAGAAACTTAATAGACATACGCAAATTTCGGTATATGCGAAGATAAAATCGTGAAATCTTTAATAAAACTTGTGCCACAGTATGAAAAATGTTACCAATCGATTCAGAACATTGCATTTCATAAGATCAAACATCTATTTCATTTTGGAATCAAAGTTTTTTACATTCTTCCAAAAGGTATATACGATTTTTCGCTCATATACGCGTATCGTCGAAAAACGAAATGTTGAAATCTTGTTCAATTTCATTGATATTATATTCTATCGATGCAGAATAAAGAATATAACAAGAATATAACATTTTTACTATGTTTAAATTCGCGTTATCATATGATAATTGTCGAAAAACGTAGTCGACACACGCGAATTTCGGTATATGCGATGATGAAATCGTGAAATCTTTAATAATACTTGCGCCACAGTTTGAAAAATGTGACCAAACAATTCAGAACATTGCATTGCATAAGATCAAACATATATTTTACATTGGAATCAAAGTTCTTGACATTCTTTCATATCGTATATACGATTTTTCGCTCATATACGCGTATCGTCGAAAAACGAAAACTTGAAATCTCGTTCAATTTCATTGATTTTATATTCTATCGATGCAGAATAAAGAATATAACAAGAATATAACGTTTTTACTATGTTTAAATTCGCGTTTTCATATGATAATTGTCGAAAAATTTAGTCGACACACGCGAATTTCGGTATATGCGAAGATGAAATCGTGAAATCTTTAATAAGACTTGTGCCACAATTAGAAAAATGTTACCAATCGATTCAGAACTTTGCATTTCATAAGATCAAACATCTATTTCATTTTGGAATCAAAGTTTTTAACATTCTTCCATAAGGTATATACGATTTTTCGCTCATATACGCGTATCGTCGAAAAACGAAATGTTGAAATCTTGTTCAATTTCATTGATATTATATTCTATCGATGCAGAATAAAGAATATAACAAGAATATAACGTTTTTGCTATGTTTAAATTCGCGTTTTCATATGATAATCGTCGAAAAACGAAGTCGACTTACGCTAATTTCGGTATATGCGAAGAAAAAATCGTGAAATTTTAATTATACTTGTGCCACAGTTTGAAAAATGTTACCATTCGATTTAGAACATTGCATTTCATGAGATCAAACATCTGTCTATATGGGAATAAAAGTTTTTTACATTCTTCCATATCGTATATACAATTTTTCCATCATATATGCGTATCGTCGAAAAACGAAAAGTTGAAATCTCGTTCAAATTCATTGATTTTATATTCTATCTATGCAGAATAAAGAATATAACAAGAATTTGACGTTTTCACTAAGTTTAAATACGCGTTTTCATATGATAATTGTCGAAAAACGTAATCGACATACGCGAACTTCGTTATATGCGAAGATGAAATCGTGAAATCTTTAATAAGACTTGTGCCACAATTAGAAAAATGTTACCAATCGATTCAGAACATTGCATTTCATAAGATCAAACATCTATTTCATTTTGGAATCAAAGTTTTTAACATTCTTCCATAAGGTATATACGATTTTTCGCTCATATACGCGTATCGTCGAAAAACGAAATGTTGAAATCTTGTTCAATTTCATTGATATTATATTCTATCGATGCAGAATAAAGAATATAACAAGAATATAACGTTTTTACTATGTTTAAATTCGCGTTTTCATATGATAATTGTCGAAAAACGTAGTCGACACACGCGAATTTCGGTATATGGCGATGATGAAATCGTGAAATCTTTAATAATACTTGCGCCACAGTTTGAAAAATGTGACCAATCAATTCAGAACATTGCATTGCATAAGATCAAACATATATTTTACATTGGAATCAAAGTTCTTGACATTCTTTCATATCGTATATACGATTTTTCGCTCATATACGCGTATCGTCGAAAAACGAAAACTTGAAATCTCGTTCAATTTCATTGATTTTATATTCTATCGATGCAGAATAAAGAATATAACAAGAATATAACGTTTTTAATATGTTTAAATTCGCGTTTTCATATGATAATTGTCGAAAAACTTAGTCGACACACGCGAATTTCGGTATATGCGAAGATGAAATCGTGAAATCTTTAATAAGACTTGTGCCACAATTAGAAAAATGTTACCAATCGATTCAGAACATTGCATTTCATGAGATCAAACATCTATTTCATTTTGGAATCAAAGTTTTTAACATTCTTCCATAAGGAATATACGATTTTTCGCTCATATACGCGTATCGTCGAAAAACGAAATGTTGAAATCTTGTTCAATTTCATTGATATTATATTCTATCGATGCAGAATAAAGAATATAACAAGAATATAACGTTTTTGCTATGTTTAAATTCGCGTTTTCATATGATAATCGTCGAAAAACGAAGTCGACTTACGCTAATTTCGGTATATGCGAAGGAAAAATCGTGAAATTTTAATAATACTTGTGCCACAGTTTGAAAAATGTTACCATTCGATTTAGAACATTGCATTTCATGAGATCAAACATCTGTCTATATTGGAATAAAAGTCTTTTACATTCTTCCATATCGTATATACAATTTTTCTATCATATATGCGTATCGTCGAAAAACGAAAAGTTGAAATCTCGTTCAAATTCATTGATTTTATATTCTCTCTATGCAGAATAAAGAATATAACAAGAATTTAACGTTTTCACTAAGTTTAAATACGCGTTTTCATATGATAATTGTCGAAAAACGTAATCGACATACGCGATCTTCGTTATATGCGAAGATAAAATCGTGAAATCTTTTATAAAACTTGTACCACAGTTTGAAAAATGTTACCAATCAATTCAGAACATTGCATTGCATAAGATCAAACATATATTTTACATTGGAATCAAAGTTTTTGACATTCTTTCATATCGTATATACGATTTTTCGCTCATATACGCGTATCGTCGAAAAACGAAAACTTGAAATCTCGTTCAATTTCATTGATTTTATATTCTATCGATGCAGAATAAAGAATATAACAAGAATATTACGTTTTTGCTATGTTTAAATTCGCGTTTTCATATGATAATCGTCGAAAAACGAAGTCGACACACGCGAATTTCGGTATATGCGAAGATGAAATCGTGAAATCTTTAATAAGACTTGTGCCACAATTAGAAAAATGTTACCAATCGATTCAGAACATTGCATTTCATAAGATCAAACATCTATTTCATTTTGGAATCAAATTTTTTAATATTCTTCCATAAGGTATATACGATTTTTCGCTCATATACGCGTATCGTCGAAAAACGAAATGTTGAAATCTTGTTCAATTTCATTGATATTATATTCTATCGATGCAGAATAAAGAATGTAACAAGAATATAACGTTTTTGCTATGTTTAAATTCGCGTTTTCATATGATAATCGTCGAAAAACGAAGTCGACTTACGCGAATTTCGGTATATGCGAAGAAAAAATCGTGAAATCTTTAATAATACTTGTGCCACAGTTTGAAAAATGTTACCATTCGATTTAGAACATTGCATTTCATGAGATCAAACATCTGTCTATATTGGAATAAAAGTTTTTTACATTCTTCCATATCGTATATACAATTTTTCTATCATATATGCGTATCGTCGAAAAACGAAAAGTTGAAATCTCGTTCAAATTCATTGATTTTATATTCTATCTATGCAGAATAAAGAATATAACAAGAATTTGACGTTTTCACTAATTTTAAATACGCGTTTTCATATGATAATTGTCGAAAAACGTAATCGACATACGCGAACTTCGTTATATGCGAAGATAAAATCGTGAAATCTGTTATAAAACTTGTACCACAGTTTGAAAAATGTTACCAATCATTCAGATCATTGCATTTCATAAGATCAAACATCTATTTTATATTGGAATCAAAGTTTTTAACATTCTTCCATATCGTATATACGATTTTTCGCTCATTTACGCGTATCGTCGAAAAACGAAAAGTTGTAATCTCCTTCAATTTAATTCATTTTATATTCTATCGATGCAGAATAAAGAATATAAAATGAATATAATGTTTTTACTATGTTTAAATTCGCGTTTTCATATGATAATTGTCGAAAAATGTAGTCGACATACGCGAATTTCTGTATATGCGAAGATGAAATCGTGAAATCTTTAATACTACTTGTGCCACAATTTGAAAAATGTTTCCCATCGTTTGAGAACATTGCATTTCATAAGATCAAATATCTATTTCATTTTGGAATAAAGTTTTTAACATTCTTCCATATCTTATATACGATTTTTCGCTCATATTCGCGTATCGTCGAAAAACGAAAAGTTGAAATCTCGTTCAATTTCATTGATTTTATATTCTCTCTATGCAGAATAAAGAATATAACAAGAATATAACGTTTTTGCTATGTTTAAATTCGCGTTTTCATATGATAATCGTCGAAAAACGAAGTCGACTTACGCGAATTTCGGTATATGCGAAGAAAAAATCGTGAAATCTTTAATAATACTTGTGCCACAGTTTGAAAAATGTTACCAATCGATTCAGAACATTGCATTTCATGAGATCAAACATCTGTCTATATTGGAATAAAAGTCTTTTACATTCTTCCATATCGTATATACAATTTTTCTATCATATATGCGTATCGTCGAAAAACGAAAAGTTGAAATCTCGTTCAAATTCATTGATTTTATATTCTATCTATGCAGAATAAAGAATATAACAAGAATTTAACGTTTTCACTAAGTTTAAATACGCGTTTTCATATGATAATTGTCGAAAGACGTAATCGACATACGCGAACTTCGTTATATGCGAAGATAAAATCGTGAAATCTTTTATAAAACTTGTACCACAGTTTGAAAAATGTTACCAATCAATTCAGAACATTGCATTGCATAAGATCAAACATATATTTTACATTGGAATCAAAGTTTTTGACATTCTTTCATATCGTATATACGATTTTTCGCTCATATACGCGTATAGTCGAAAAACGAAAACTTGAAATCTCGTTCAATTTCATTGATTTTATATTCTATCGATGCAGAATAAAGAATATAACAAGAATATTACGTTTTTGCTATGTTTAAATTCGCGTTTTCATATGATAATCGTCGAAAAACGAAGTCGACACACGCGAATTTCGGTATATGCGAAGATGAAATCGTGAAATCTTTAATAAGACTTGTGCCACAATTAGAAAAATGTTACCAATCGATTCAGAACATTGCATTTCATAAGATCAAACATCTATTTCATTTTGGAATGAAAGTTTTAAACATTTTTTCATATCGTATATACGATTTTTCGCTCATATACGCGTATCGTCGAAAAACGAAAACTTGAAATTTCGTTCAATTTCATGGATTTTATATTCTATAGATGCAGAATAAAGAATATAACAGGAATATAACGTTTTTACTATGTTTAAATTCGAGTTATCATATGATAATTGTCGAAAAACGTACTCAACATACGCGAATTTCGGTATATGCGAAGATAAAATCGTGAAATCTTTAATAATACTTGTGCCACAGTTTGAAAAATGCTACCAATCAATTCAGAACATTGCATTGCATAAGAACAAACATCTATTTTATATTGGAATCAAAGTTTTTAACATTCTTTCATATCGTATATACGATTTTTCGCTCATATACGCGTATCGTCGAAAAACGAAAAGTTGAAATCTCGTTCAATTTCATTGATTTTATATTCTTTCTATGCAGAATAAAGAATATAACAAGAATATAACGTTTTTGCTATGTTTAAATTCGCGTTTTCATATGATAATCGTCGAAAAACGAAGTCGACTTACGCGAATTTCGGTATATGCGAAGAAAAAATCGTGAAATCTTTAATAATATTTGTGCCACAGTTTGAAAAATGTTACCATTCGATTCAGAACATTGCATTTCATGAGATCAAACATCTGTCTATATTGGAATAAAAGTCTTTTACATTCTTCCATATCGTATTTACAATTTTTCTATCATATATGCGTATTGTCGAAAAACGAAAAGTTGAAATCTCGTTCAAATTCATTGATTTTATATTCTATCTATGCAGAATAAAGAATATAACAAGAATTTAACGTTTTCACTAAGTTTAAATACGCGTTTTCATATGATAATTGTCGAAAAACCTAATCGATATACGCGAACTTCGTTATATGCGAAGATAAAATCGTGAAATCTTTTATAAAACTTGTACCACAGTTTGAAAAATGTTACCAATCAATTCAGAACATTGCATTGCATAAGATCAAACATATATTTTACATTGGAATCAAAGTTTTTGACATTCTTTCATATCGTATATACGATTTTTCGCTCATATACGCGTATCGTCGAAAAACGAAAACTTGAAATCTCGTTCAATTTCATTGATTTTATATTCTATCGATGCAGAATAAAGAATATAACAAGAATATTACGTTTTTGCTATGTTTAAATTCGCGTTTTCATATGATAATCGTCGAAAAACTAAGTCGACACACGCGAATTTCGGTATATGCGAAGATGAAATCGTGAAATCTTTAATAAGACTTGTGCCACAATTAGAAAAATGTTACCAATCGATTCAGAACATTGCATTTCATAAGATCAAATATCTATTTCATTTTGGAATAAAAGTTTTTAACATTCTTCCATAAGGTATATACGATTTTTCGCTCATATACGCGTATCGTCGAAAAACGAAATGTTGAAATCTTGTTCAATTTCATTGATATTATATTCTATCGATGCAGAATAAAGAATATAACAAGAATATAACGTTTTTGCTATGTTTAAATTCGCGTTTTCATATGATAATCGTCGAAAAACGAAGTCGACTTACGCGAATTTCGGTATATGCGAAGAAAAAACCGTGAAATCTTTAATAATACTTGTGCCACAGTTTGAAAAATGTTACCATTCGATTTAGAACATTGCATTTCATGAGATCAAACATCTGTCTATATTGGAATAAAAGTTTTTTACATTCTTCCATATCGTATATACAATTTTTCTATCATATATGCGTATCGTCGAAAAACGAAAAGTTGTAATCTCGTTCAAATTCATTGATTTTATATTCTATCTATGCAGAATAAAGAATATAACAAGAATTTGACGTTTTCACTAAGTTTAAATACGCGTTTTCATATGTTAATTGTCGAAAAACGTAATCGACATACGCGAACTTCGTTATATGCGAAGATAAAATCGTGAAATCTGTTATAAAACTTGTACCACAGTTTGAAAAATGTTACCAATCGATTCAGAACATTGCATTTCATAAGATCAAACATCTATTTTATATTGGAATCAAAGTTTTTAACATTCATCCATATCGTATATAAGATTTTTCGCTCATTTACGCGTATCGTCGAAAAACGAAAAGTTGAAATCTCGTTCAATTTCATTGATTTTATATTATATAGATGCAGAATAAAGTATATAACAAGAATATAACATTTTTACTTTGTTTAAATACGCGTTTTCATATGATAATTGTCGAAAAATGTAGTCGACATACGCGAATTTCGGTATATGCGAAGATGAAATCGTGAAATCTTTAATAATACTTGTGCCACAATTTGAAAAATGTTTCCCATCGTTTGAGAACATTGCATTTCATAAGATCAAATATCTATTTCATTTTGGAATAAAGTTTTTAACATTCTTCCATATCTTATATACGATTTTTCGCTCATATACGCGTATCGTCGAAAAACGAAAAGTTGAAATCTCGTTCAATTTCTTTGATTTTATATTCTTTCTATGCAGAATAAAGAATATAACAAGAATATAACGTTTTTGCTATGTTTAAATTCGCGTTTTCATATGATAATCGTCGAAAAACTAAGTCGACTTACGCGAATTTCGGTATATGCGAAGAAAAAATCGTGAAATCTTTAATAATACTTGTGCCACAGTTTGAAAAATGTTACCATTCGATTCAGAACATTGCATTTCATGAGATCAAACATCTGTCTATATTGGAATAAAAGTATTTTACATTCTTCCATATCGTATATACAATTTTTCTATCATATATGCGTATCGTCGAAAAACGAAAAGTTGAAATCTCGTTCAATTTCATTGATTTTATATTCTTTCTATGCCGAATAAAGAATGTAACAAGAATATAACGTTTTTGCTATGTTTAAATTCGCGTTTTCATATGATAATCGTCGAAAAACGAAGTCGACTTACGCGAAATCGGTATATGCGAAGAAAAAACCGGGAAATCTTTAATAATACTTGTGCCACAGTTTGAAAAATGTTACCATTCGATTTAGAACAATGCATTTCATGAGATCAAACATCTGTCTATATTGGAATAAAAGTTTTTTACATTCTTCCATATCGTATATACAATTTTTCTATCATATACGCGTATCGTCGAAAAACGAAATGTTGAAATCTTGTTCAATTTCATTGATATTATATTCTATCGATGCAGAATAAAGAATATAACAAGAATATAACGTTTTTACTATGTTTAAATTCGCGTTATCATATGATAATTGTCAAAAAACGTAATCGATTTACGGAATATCGGTATATGCGAAGATAAAATCGTGAAATCTTTGATAATACTTGTGCCACAGTCTGAAAAACGTTACCAATCGATTCAGAACATTGTATTTCATAAGATCAAACATCTGTTTTATATTGGAATAAAAGTTTTAAACATTTTTTCATATCGTATATACGATTTTTCGCTAATATACGCGTATCGTCGAAATTCGAAAAGTTGTAATCTCGTTCAATTTCATTGATTTTATATTCTATCGATGCAGAATAAAGCATAGTACAAGAATATAACGTTTTTACTATGTTTAAATACGCGTTTTCATATGATAATTGTCGAAAAACGTTATCGACATACGCGAATTTCGGTATATGCGAAGATAAAATCGAGAAATATTTAATAATACTTTCGCCACAGTTTGAAAAATGTAACCAATCGATTCAGAACATTGCATTTCATAAGATCAAACATCTATTTTATATTGGAATCCAAGTTTTTAACATTCTTTCATTTCGTATATACGATTTTTCGCTTATATACGCGTATCGTTGAAAAACGAAAAGTTGAAATCTCGTTCAATATCAGTGATTTTATATTGTATAGATGCAGAATAAAGAATATAACAGGAATAAAACGTTTTTACTACGTTTAAATTCGCGTTATCATATGATAATTGTCAAAAAACGTAATCGATATACGGAATATCGGTATATGCGAAGATAAAATCGTGAAATCTTTAATAATACTTTCGCCACAGTTTGAAAAATGTTACCAATCGATTCAGAACATTGCATTTCATAAGATCAAACATCTATTTTATATTGGAATCCAAGTTTTTAACATTCTTTCATTTCGTATATACGATTTTTCGCTTATATACGCGTATCGTCGAAAAACGAAAAGTTGAAATCTCGTTCAATATCATTGATTTTATATTCTATCGATGCAGAATAAAGAATATAACAAGAATATAGCGTTTTTACTATGTTTAAATATGCGTTTTCATATGATAATTGTCGAAAAACCTAATCGACATACGCGAATTTCGGTATATGCGAAGATTAAATCGTGATATCCTTAATAATACTTGTGCCACAATTTGAAAAATGTTACCAATCGATTCAGAACATTGCATTTCAAAAGATCAAACATCTATTTTATATTGGAATCAAAGTTTTTAACATCCTTCCTTATCTTATATTCGATTTTTCACTCATATACGCGTATCGTCGAAAAAAGAAATGTTGAAATCTTGTTCAATTTCATTGATATTATATTCTATCGATGCAGAATAAAGAATATAACAAGAATATAACGTTTTCACTATGTTTAAATTCTCGTTTTCATATGATATTTGTCGAAAATCCTAGCCGACATACGCGAATTTCGGTATATGCGAAGATGAAATCGTGAAATCTTCAATAATACTTGTGCCACAGTTTGAAAAATATTATCAATCGATTCAGAACGTTGCATTTCATAAGATCAAACTTCTATTTTATATTGGAATCAAAGTTTTTAACATTCTTTCATTTCGCATATAAGATTTTTCGCTAATATACGCCTATCGTCGAAAAACGAAAAGTTGAAATCTCGTTCAATTTCATTGATTTTATATTATATAGATGCAGAATAAAGTATATAACAAGAATATAACATTTTTACTTTGTTTAAATACGCGTTTTCGTATGATAATTTTCGAAAAACGTAATCGACTAACGCGAATTTCGGTATATGCGAAGATAAAATCGTGAAATCTTTAATAATACTTATGCCACAGTTTGAAAAATGATACCAATCGATTCAGAACATTGCATTTCATAAGATCAAATATCTATTTTATATTGAAATCAAAGTTTTTAACATTCCTTCATAACGTATATACGATTTTTCGCTCATATACGCGTATCGTCGAAAAACGAAAACTTGAAATCTCGTTCAATTTCATTGATTTTATATTCTATCGATGCAGTATAAAGAATATAACAAGAATATAACGTTTTTACTATGTTTAAATACGCGTTTTCATATGATAAATGACGAAAAACGTAATCGACATAAGTGAATTTCGGCATATGCGAAAATAAAATCGTGAAATCTTTAATAATACTTGTGCCACAGTTTGGAAAATGTTACCAATCGATTCAGAACATTGCATTTCATAAGATCAAACATCTATTTTATATTGGAATCAAAGTTTTTAACATTCGTTCACATCGTATATACGATTTTTCGCTCAAATACGCGTATCGTCGAAAAACGAAAAGTTGAAATCTCGTTCATTTTCTTTGATTTTATATTCTATCGATGCAGAATAAAGAATATAACAAGAATATAACGTTTTTGCTATGTTTAAATACGCTTTTTCAAATGATAATTGTCGAAAAACGTGATCGACATACGCGAATTTCGGTATATGCGAGGATGTAATCGTGAAATCTTCAATAATACTTGTGCCGTAGTTTGAAAAATGTTATCAAACGATTCAGAACATTGCACTTCATAAGATCAAACTTCTATTTTATATTGGAATCAAAGTTTTTAACATTCTTTCATATCGCATATAAGATTTTTCGCTAATATACGCGTATCGTCGAAAAACGAAAAGTTGAAATCTCGTTCAATTTCATTGATTTTATATTATATATATGCAGAATAAAGAATATAACAAGAATATAACATTTTTACTTTGTTTAAATACGCGTTTTCGTATGATAATTTTCGAAAAACGTAATCGACTAACGCGAATTTCGGTATATGCGAAGATAAAATCGTGAAATCTTTAATAATACTTATGCCACAGTTTGAAATTGATACCAATCGATTCAGAACATTGCATTTTATAAGATCAAACATCTATTTTATATTGGAATCAAAGTTTTTAACATTCTTTCATAACGTATATACGATTTTTCGCTCATATACGTGTATCGTCGAAAAACGATAAGTTGAAATATCGTTCAATTTCATTGATTTTATATTCGATCGATGCAGAATAAAGAATATAACAAGAATATAACGTTATTACAATGTTTAAATACGCCTTTTCATATGATAATTGTCGATAAATGTAATTGACATACGCGAATTTCGGTATATGCGAAGATAGAATCGTGAAATCTTTAATAATACTTGTGCCACAGTTTGAAAAATGTTACGAATCGATTCAGAACATTGCATTTCATAAGATCAAACATCTATTTTATATTCTACTCAAAGTTTTTAACATTCTTTCATATAGTATATACGATTTTTCTCTCATATACGCGAATCGACGAAAAACGAAAAGATGAAATCTCGTTCAATTTCATTGATTTTATATTCTATCGATGTAGAATAAAGAATATAACAAGAATATAACGTTTTCACTATGTTTAAATACGCGTTTTGTTATGATAATTGTCGAAAAACGTAATCGACAATAGTGAATTTCGGTATATGCGAAAATAAAATCGTGAAAACTTTAATAATACTTGTGCCACAGTTTGGAAAATGTTACCAATCGATTCAGAACATTGCATTTTATAAGATCAAACATCTATTTTATATTGGACTCAAAGTTTTTAACATTCTTTCATATCGTATATACAATTTTTCGCTCATATACGCGAATCGACGAAAAACGAAAAGTTGGAATCTCGTTCAATTTCATTGATTTTATATTCTATCGATGTAGAATAAAGAATATAACAAGAATATAACGTTTTTACTATGTTTAAATACGCGATTTCTTATGATAATTGTCGATAAACGTAATCGACATAAGAGAATTTCGGTATATGCGAAAATAAAATCGTGAAAACTTTAATAATACTTGTGCCAGAGTTTGGAAAATGTTACCAATCGATTCAGAACATTGCATTTCATAAGATCAAAGATCTATTTTATATTGGAATCAAAGTTTTTAACATTCATTCATATCGTATATATGATTTTTCGCTCATATACGCGTATCGTCGAAAAACGAAAACTTGAAATCTCGTTCAATTTCATTGATTTTATATTCTATCGAAGCAGAATAAAAAATTTAACAAGAATATATCGTTTATATTAAGTTTAAATACGCGTTTTCATATGACAATTGTCGAAAAACGTAATCGACATACGCGAATTTCGGTATATGCGAAGATAAAATCGTGAAATATTTAATAATACTTGTGCCACAGTTTGAAAAATGTTACGAATCGATTCAGAACATTGCATTTCATAAGATCAAACATCTATTTTATATTGGAATGAAAGTTTTAACATTTTTTAATATCGTATATACGATTTTTCGCTCATATACGCGTATCGTCGAAAAACGAAAACTTGAAATCTCGTTCAATTTGATTGTTTTAATATACTATCGAGGCAGAATAAAGAATATAACAATAATATAACGTTTTTACAATGTTTAAATACGCGTTTTCATATGATAATTGTCTATAAATGTAATCGACATACGCGAATTTCGGTATATGCGAAGATAGAATCGTGAAATCTTTAATAATACTTGTGCCACAATTTGAAAAATGTTACGAATCGATTCAGAACATTGCATTTCATAAGATTAAACATCTATTTTATATTCTACTCAAAGTTTTTAACATTCTTTCATATCGTATATACGATTTTTCGCTCATATACGCGAATCGACGAAAAACGAAAAGTTTAAATCTCGTTCAATTTCATTGATTTTATATTCTATCGATGTAGAATAAGGAATAACACAAGAATATAACGTTTTTACTATGTTTAAATACGCGTTTTCTTATGATAATTGTCGAAAAACGTAATCGACATAAGTGAATTTCGGTATATGCGAAAATAAAATCGTGAAAACTTTAATAATACTTGTGCCACAGTTTGGAAAATGTTACCAATCCATTCAGAACATTGCATTTCATAAGATCAAACATCTATTTTATATTGGAATCAATGATTTTAGCATTCTTTCATATCGTATATACGATTTCTCGCTCATATACGCGTATCGTCGAAAAACGAATAGTTGAAATCTCGTTCAATTTGATAGATTTTATATTCGATCGATGCAGAATAAAGAATATTAGAAGAATATAACGTTTTTACTATGTTTAAATACGCGTTTTCATATGATAATTGTCGAAAAACATAATCGACATACGCGAATTTCGGTATATGCGAAGGTAAAATCGTGAAATCTTTAATAATACTTGTGCCACAGTTTGAAAAATGTTACCAATCGATTCAGAATATTGCATTTCATAAGATCAAACATCTATTTTATATTGGAATGAAAGTTTTAACATTTTTTCATATCGTATATACGATTTTTCGCACATATACGCGTATCGTCGAAAGGCGAAAACTTGAAATCTCGTTCATTTTCATTGATTTTATATTCTATCGATGCAGAATAAAGAACACAACAAGAATATAACATTGTTACTATGTTTAAATACGCGTTTTCATATGATAATTGTCGAAAAACGTAATCGACATACGCAAATTTCGGTATATGCGAAGATAAAATCATGAAATCTTTAATAATACTTGTGCCACAGTTTGAAAAATGTTACCAATCGATTTAGAACATTGCATTTCATAAGATCAAATATCTATTTTATATTGGAATCAAAGTTTTTGACATTCTTTCATATCATATATAATATTTTTCGCTCATATACGCGTATCATCGTAAAACGAAAAGGTGAAATCTCGTTCAATTTGATTGATTTTATATTCGATCGATGCAGAATAAAGAATATTAGAAGAATATAACGTTTTTACTATGTTTAAATACGCGTTTTCATATGATAATTGTCGAAAAACATAATCGACATACGCGAATTTCGGTATATGCGAAGGTAAAATCGTGAAATCTATAATAATACTTGTTCCACAATTTGAGAAATATTACCAATCGATTCAGAACAATGCATTTCATAAGTTCAAACATCTATTTTAAATTGGAATCAATGTTTTTAACATTCCTTCATTTCGTATATACGAAATTTCGCTCATATACGCGGATCGACGAAAAACGAAAACTTGAAATCTCGTTCAATTTCATTTATTTTATAACCTATCGATGCAGAATAAAGAATATAACAAGAATATATCGTTTTTACAATGTTTAAATACGCGTTTTCATATGATAATTGTCGAAAAATGTAATCGACATACGCGAATTTCGGTATATGCGAAGATAAAATCGTGAAATCTTTAATAATGCTTGTGCCACAGTTTGAAAAATGTTACGAATCGATTCAGAACATTGCATTTCATAATATCAAACTTCTATTTTATATTGCACTCAAAGTTTTTAACATTCTTTCATAACGTATATACAATTTTTCGCTCATATAAGCCAATCGACGAAAAACGAAAAGTTGAAATCTCTTTCAATTTCATTGATTTTAAATCTATCGATGCAGAATAAAGAATATAACAAGAATATAACGTTTTTACTATGTTTATATACGCGTTTTCATATGATAATTGTCGAAAAATGTAATCGACATACGCGAATTTCGGTATATGCGAAGATAAAATCGTGAAATATTTAATAATACTTGTGCCACAGTTTGAAAAATGTTACCAATCGATTCAGAACATTGCATTTCATAAGATCAAACATCTATTTTATATTGGACTCAAAGTTTTTAACATTCTTTCATATCTTATATACGATTTTTCGCTCATATACGCGAATCGACGAAAAACGAAAAGTTGAAATCTCGTTCAATTTCATTGATTTTATATTCTATCGATGTAGAATAAAGAATAAAACAAGAATATAACGTTTTTACTATGTTTATATGCGCGTTTTCTTATGATAATTGTCGAAAAACGTAATCGACATAAGTGAATTTCGGTATATACTAAGATAAAATCGTGAAATCTTTAATAATACTTTTGCCACAGTTTGAAAAATGTTACCAATCGATTTAGAACATTGCATTTCGTAAGATCAAACATCTATTTTATATTGGAATCAAAGTTTTTAACATTCTTTCATATCGTATAGACCATTTTTCGCACATATACGCGTATCGTCGAAAGGCGAAAACTTGAAATCTCGTTCAATTTCATTGATTTTATATTCTATCGATGCAGAATAAAGAACATAACAAGAATATAACATTGTTACTATGTTTAAATACGCGTTTTCATATGATAATTGTCGAAAAACGTAATCGACATACGCAAATTTCGGTATATGCGAAGATAAAATCATGAAATCTTTAATAATACTTGTGCCACAGTTTGAAAAATGTTACCAATCGATTTAGAACATTGCATTTCATAAGATCAAATATCTATTTTATATTGGAATCAAAGTTTTTGACATTCTTTCATATCATATATAATATTTTTCGCTCATATACGCGTATCATCGTAAAACGAAAAGGTGAAATCTCGTTCAATTTGATTGATTTTATATTCGATCGATGCAGAATAAAGAATATTAGAAGAATATAACGTTTTTACTATGTTTAAATACGCGTTTTCACATGATAATTGTCGAAAAGCATAATCGACATACGCGAATTTCGGTATATGCGAAGGTAAAATCGTGAAATCTATAATAATACTTGTTCCACAGTTTGAGAAATATTACCAATCGATTCAGAACAGTGCATTTCATAAGTTCAAACATCTATTTTAAATTGGAATCAATGTTTTTAACATTCCTTCATTTCGTATATGCGAAATTTCGCTCATATACGCGAATCGACGAAAAACAAAAACTTGAAATCTCGTTCAATTTCATTGATTTTATAACCTATCGATGCAGAATAAAGAATATAACAAGAATATATCGTTTTTACAATGTTTAAATACGCGTTTTCATATGATAATTTTCGATAAACGTAATCGACATAAGCGAATTTCGGTATATGCGAAGATAAAATCGTGATATCTTTAATAATACTTGTGCCACAGTTTGAAAAATGTTACCAATCGATTCAGAACATTGCATTTCATAAGTTCAAACATCTATTTTATATTGGAATCAATGTTTTTAGCATTCTTTCATATCGTATATACGATTTCTCGCTCATATACGCGTATCGTCGAAAAACGAAAACTTGAAATCTCGTTGAATTTCATTGATTTTATATTCTATCGATGTAGAATAAAGAATATAACAAGAATATAACGTTTTTACTATGTTTAAATACGCGTTTTCTTATGATAATTTTCGAAAAACGTAATCGACATAAGTGAATTTCGGTATATGCGAAGGTAAAATCGTGAAATCTTTAATAATTCTTGTGCCACAGTTTGAAAAATGTTACCAATCGATTCAGAATATTGCATTTCATAAAATCAAACATCTATTTTATATTGGAATGAAAGTTTTAACATTTTTTCATATCGTATATACGATTTTTCGCACATATACGCGTATCGTCGAAAGGCGAAAACTTGAAATCTCGTTCAATTTCATTGATTTTATATTCTATCGATGCAGAATAAAGAACATAACAAGAATATAACATTGTTACTACGTTTAAATACGCGTTTTCATATGATCATTGTCGAAAAACGTAATCGACATACGCAAATTTCGGTATATGCGAAGATAAAATCATAAAATCTTTAATAATACTTGTGCCACAGTTTGAAAAATGTTACCAATCGATTTAGAACATTGCATTTCATAAGATCAAATATCTATTTTATATTGGAATCAAAGTTTTTGACATTCTTTCATATCATATATAATATTTTTCGCTCATATACGCGTATCATCGTAAAACGAAAAGATGAAATCTCGTTCAATTTGATTGATTTAATATTCGATCGATGCAGAATAAAGAATATTAGAAGAATATAACGTTTTTACTATGATTAAATACGCGTTTTCATATGATAATTGTCGAAAAACGTAATCGACATACGCGAATTTCGGTATATGCGAAGGTAAAATCGTGAAATCTATAATAATACTTGTTCCACAGTTTGAGAAATATTACCAATCGATTCAGAACAATGCATTTCATAAGTTCAAACATCTATTTTAAATTGGAATCAATGTTTTTAACATTCCTTCATTTCGTATATACGAAATTTCGCTCATATACGCGAATCGACGAAAAACGAAAACTTGAAATCTCGTTCAATTTCATTGATTTTATAACCTATCGATGCAGAATAAAGAATATAACAAGAATATATCGTTTTTACAATGTTTAAATACGCGTTTTCATATGATAATTTTCGATAAACGTAATCGACATAAGCGAATTTCGGTATATGCGAAGATAAAATCGTGATATCTTTAATAATACTTGTGCCACAGTTTGAAAAATGTTACCAATCGATTCAGAACATTGCATTTCATAAGTTCAAACATCTATTTTAAATTGGAATCAATGTATTTAACATTCATTCATATCGTATATACGATTTTTCGCTCATATACGCGAATCGACGAAAAACGAAAAGTTGAAATCTCGTTGAATTTCATTGATTTTATATTCTATCGATGTAGAATAAAGAATATAACAAGAATATAACGTTTTTACTATCTCTATATACGCGTTTTCATATGATAATAGTTGAAAAACGTAATTGACATACGTGAATTTCGGTATATGCGAAGATAATATCATGAAATCTTTAATAATACTTGTGCCACAGTTTGAAAAATGTTACAAATCGATTCTGAACATTGGATTTCATGAGATCAAACTTCTATTTTATATTAGAATCAAAGTTTTTAACATTTTCTTGATCGTATATACGATTTTTCGCTCATATACGCGTATCGTCGAAAAACTTAAACTTGAAATCTAGTTCAATATCATTGATTTTATATTCTATCGATGCAGAGTAAAGACCATAACAAGAATATAACATTGCTACTACGTTTAAATACGAGTTTTCATATGATAATTGTCGAAAAATGTAATCGACATACGCGAATTTCGGTATATGCGAAGATAAAATCGTGAAATCTTTAATAATGCTTGTGCCACAGTTTGAAAAATGTTACGAATCGATTCAGAACATTGCATTTCATAATATCAAACTTCTATTTTATATTGCACTCAAAGTTTTTAACATTCTTTCATATCGTATATACAATTTTTCGCTCATATAAGCGAATCGACGAAAAACGAAAAGTTGAAATCTCTTTCAATTTCAGTGATTTTAAATCTATCGATGCAGAATAAAGAATATAACAAGAATATAACGTTTTTACTATGTTTATATACGCGTTTTCATATGATAATGGTAGAAAAACTTAATCGACATACGTGAATTTCGGTATATGCGAAGATAAAATCGTGAAATCTTTAATAATACTTGTGCCACAGTTTGAAAAATGTTACCAATCGATTCAGAATATTGCATTTCATAAGATCAAACATCTATTTTATATTGGAATGAAAGTTTTAACATTTTTTCATATCGTATATACGATTTTTCGCTCATATACGCGTATCGTCGAAAAACGAAAACTAGAAATCTCGTTCAATTTCATTGATTTTATAATCTATCGATGCAGAATAAAGAATATAACGAGAATATAACGTATTTACTATGTTTATACACGCGTTTTCATATGATAATTGTCGGAAAATGTAATCGACAAACGCGAATTTCGGTATATGCGAAGATAATATCATGAAATCTTTAATAATACTTCTGCCACAGTTTGAAAAATGTTACAAATCGATTCTGAACATTGGATTTCATGAGATCAAACTTCTATTTTATATTAGAATCAAAGTTTTTAACATTTTCTTGATCGTATATACGATTTTTCGCTCATATACGCGTATCGTCGAAAAACGTAAACTTGAAATCTCGTTCAATATCATTGATTTTATGTTCTATCGATGCAGAATAAAGACCATAACAAGAATGTAACATTGCTACTACGTTTAAATACGCGTTTTCATATGATAATTGTCGAAAAATGTAATCGACATACGCGAATTTCGGTATATGCGAAGATAAAATCGTGAAATCTTTAATAATGCTTGTTCCACAGTTTGAAAAATGTTACGAATCGATTCAGAACATTGCATTTCATAATATCAAACTTCTATTTTATATTGCACTCAAAGTTTTTAACATTCTTTCATATCGTATAGACGATTTTTCGCTCATATACGCGTATCGTCGTAAAACGAAAAGTTGAAATCTCGTTCAATTTGATTGTTTTTATATACTATCGAGGCAGAATAAAGAATATAACGAGAATATAACGTTTTTACTATGTTTATACACGCGTTTTCATATGATAATTGTCGAAAAACTTAATAGACATACGCAAATTTCGGTGTATGCGAAGATAAAATCGTGAAATCTTTAATAATACTTGTGCCACAGTTTGAAAAATGTTACCAATCGATTTAGAACATTGCATTTCATAAGATCAAATATCTATTTTATATTGGAATCAAAGTTTTTGACATTCTTTCATATCATATATAATATTTTTCGCTCATATACGCGTATCATCGTAAAACGAAAAGGTGAAATCTCGTTCAATTTGATTGATTTTATATTCGATCGATGCAGAATAAAGAATATTAGAAGAATTTAACGTTTTTACTATGTTTAAATACGCGTTTTCATATGATAATTGTCGAAAAACGTAATCGACATACGCGAATTTCGGTATATGCGAAGGTAAAATCGTGAAATCTATAATAATACTTGTTCCACAGTTTGAGAAATATTACCAATCGATTCAGAACAATGCATTTCATAAGTTCAAACATCTATTTTAAATTGGAATCAATGTTTTTAACATTCCTTCATTTCGTATATACGAAATTTCGCTCATATACGCGAATCGACGAAAAACGAAAATTTGAAATCTCGTTCAATTTCATAGATTTTATATTCTATCGATGTAGAATAAAGAATATAACAAGAATATAACGTTTTTACTATGTTTAAATACGCGTTTTCTTATGATAATTGTCGAAAAACGTAATCGACATAAGTGAATTTCGGTATATGCGAAAACAAAATCGTGAAAACTTTAATAATACTTGTGCCACAGTTTGGAAAATGTTACCAATCGATTCAGTACATTGCATTTCATAAGATCAAACATCTATTTTATATTGGAATCAAAGTTTTTAACATTCTTTCATATCGTATAGACGATTTTTCGCTCATATACGCGTATCGTCGTAAAACGAAAAGTTGAAATCTCGTTCAATTTGATTGTTTTTATATACTATCGAGGCAGAATAAAGAATATAACGAGAATATAACGTTTTTACTATGTTTATACACGCGTTTTCATATGTTAATTGTCGAAAAACTTAATAGACAAACGCAAATTTCGGTATATACTAAGATAAAATCGTGAAATCTTTAATAATACTTGTGCCAAAGTTAGAAAAATGTTACCAATCGATTCAGATCATTGCATTTCATAAGATCAAACATCTATTTTATATCGGAATAAAATTTTTTAACATTCTTTCATATCGTATATACGATTTTTCGCTCATATACGCGAATCAACGAAAAACGAAAAGTTGAAATCTCGTTCAATTTCATTGATTTTATATTCGATCAATGCAGAATAAAGAATATAACAAGAATATAACGTTTTTACTATGTTTAAATACGCGTTTTCATATGATATTTGTCGAATAACGTAATCGACATACGCGAATTTCGGTATATGCGAAGATAAAATCGTGAAATCTTTAATAATACTTGTGCCACAGATAGAAAAATGTTACCAATCGATTTAGAACATTGCATTTCGTAAGATCAAACGTCTATTTTATATTGGAATCAAAGTTTTTAACATTCTTTCATATCGTATAGACGATTTTTCGCTCATATACGCGTATCGTCGTAAAACGAAAAGTTGAAATCTCGTTCAATTTGATTGTTTTTATATACTATCGAGGCAGAATAAAGAATATAAAGAGAATATAACGTTTTTACTATGTTTATACACGCGTTTTCATATGATAATTGTCGAAAAACTTAATAGACAAACGCAAATTTCGGTATATGCGAAGATAAAATCGTGAAATCTTTAATAATAATTGTGCCACAGTTTGAAAAATGTTACCAATCGATTTAGAACATTGCATTTCATAAGATCAAATATCTATTTTATATTGGAATCAAAGTTTTTGACATTCTTTCATATCATATATAATATTTTTCGCTCATATACGCGTATCATCGTAAATCGAAAAGGTGATATCTCGTTCAATTTGATTGATTTTATATTCGATCGATGCAGAATAAAGAATATTAGAAGAATTTAACGTTTTTACTATGTTTAAATACGCGTTTTCATATGATAATTGTCGAAAAACGTAATCGACATACGCGAATTTCGGTATATGCGAAGGTAAAATCGTGAAATCTATAATAATACTTGTTCCACAGTTTGAGAAATATTACCAATCGAATCAGAACAATGCATTTCATAAGTTCAAACATCTATTTTAAATTGGAATCAATGTTTTTAACATTCCTTCATTTCGTATATACGAAATTTCGCTCATATACGCGAATCGACGAAAAACGAAAATTTGAAATCTCGTTCAATTTCATAGATTTTATATTCTATCGATGTAGAATAAAGAATATAACAAGAATATAACGTTTTTACTATCTTTAAATACGCGTTTTCTTATGATAATTGTCGAAAAACGTAATCGACATAAGTGAATTTCGGTATATGCGAAAACAAAATCGTGAAAACTTTAATAATACTTGTGCCACAGTTTGGAAAATGTTACCAATCGATTCAGTACATTGCATTTCATAAGATCAAACATCTATTTTATATTGGAATCAAAGTTTTTAACATTCTTTCATATCGTATAGACGATTTTTCGCTCATATACGCGTATCGTCGTAAAACGAAAAGTTGAAATCTCGTTCAATTTGATTGTTTTTATATACTATCGAGGCAGAATAAAGAATATAACGAGAATATAACGTTTTTACTATGTTTATACACGCGTTTTCATATGATAATTGTCGAAAAACTTAATAGACAAACGCAAATTTCGGTATATACTAAGATAAAATCGTGAAATCTTTAATAATACTTGTGCCAAAGTTAGAAAAATGTTACCAATCGATTCAGATCATTGCATTTCATAAGATCAAACATCTATTTTATATCGGAATAAAATTTTTTAACATTCTTTCATATCGTATATACGATTTTTCGCTCATATACGCGAATCAACGAAAAACGAAAAGTTGAAATCTCGTTCAATTTCATTGATTTTATATTCGATCAATGCAGAATAAAGAATATAACAAGAATATAACGTTTTTACTATGTTTAAATACGCGTTTTCATATGATATTTGTCGAATAACGTAATCGACATACGCGAATTTCGGTATATCTGAAGATAAAATCGTGAAATCTTTAATAATACTTGTGCCACAGATAGAAAAATGTTACCAATCGATTTAGAACATTGCATTTCGTAAGATCAAACGTCTATTTTATATTGGAATCAAAGTTTTTAACATTCTTTCATATCGTATAGATGATTTTTCGCTCATATACGCGTATCGTCGTAAAACGAAAAGTTTAAATCTTGTTCAATTTGATTGTTTTTATATTCGATCGATGCAGAATAAAGAATATAACAAGAATATAACGTTTTTACAATGTTTAAATACGCGTTTTCATATGATAATTTTCGAAAAACGTAATCGACATAAGCGAATTTCGGTATATTCGAAGATAAAATCGTGATTTCTTTAATAATTCTTGTGCCACAGTTTGAAAAATGTTACCAATCGATTCAGAACATTGCACTTCATAAGATCAAGAATCTATTTTATATTGGAATCAAAGTTTTTTACATTCTTTCATATCGTATATTCGATTTTTCGCTCACAAACGCGTATCGTCGAAAAACGAAAACTTGAAATCTCGTTCAATTTCATTGATTTTATATTCGTTCGATGCAGAATAAAGAATATTAGAAGAATATAACGTTTTTACTATGTTTAAATACGCGTTTTCATATGATAATTGTCGAGAAATGTAATCGACATAAGAGAATTTCGGTATATGCGAAGATAAAATCGTGAAATCTTTAATAATACTTGTGCCACAGTTTGAAAAATGTTACGAATCGATTCAGAACATTGCATTTCATAATATCAAACTTCTATTTTATATTGCACTCAAAGTTTTTAACATTCTTTCATATCGTATATACAATTTTTCGCTCATATAAGCGAATCGACGAAAAACGAAAAGTTGAAATCTCTTTCAATTTCAGTGATTTTAAATCTATCGATGCAGAATAAAGAATATAACAAGAATATAACGTTTTTACTATGTTTATATACGCGTTTTCATATGATAATGGTAGAAAAACTTAATCGACATACGTGAATTTCGGTATATGCGAAGATAAAATTGTGAAATCTTTAATAATACTTGTGCCACAGTTTGAAAAATGTTACCAATCGATTCAGAATATTGCATTTCATAAGATCAAACATCTATTTTATATTGGAATGAAAGTTTTAACATTTTTTCATATCGTATATACGATTTTTCGCTCATATACGCGTATCGTCGAAAAACGAAAACTAGAAATCTCGTTCAATTTCATTGATTTTATAATCTATCGATGCAGAATAAAGAATATAACGAGAATATAACGTATTTACTATGTTTATACACGCGTTTTCATATGATAATTGTCGGAAAATGTAATCGACAAACGCGAATTTCGGTATATGCGAAGATAATATCATGAAATCTTTAATAATACTTGTGCCACAGTTTGAAAAATGTTACAAATCGATTCTGAACATTGGATTTCATGAGATCAAACTTCTATTTTATATTAGAATCAAAGTTTTTAACATTTTCTTGATCGTATATACGATTTTTCGCTCAAATACGCGTATCGTCGAAAAACGTAAACTTGAAATCTCGTTCATTATCATTGATTTTATGTTCTATCGATGCAGAATAAAGACCATAACAAGAATGTAACATTGCTACTACGTTTAAATACGCGTTTTCATATGATAATTGTCGAAAAATGTAATCGACATACGCGAATTTCGGTATATGCGAAGATAAAATCGTGAAATCTTTAATAATGCTTGTGCCACAGTTTGAAAAATGTTACGAATCGATTCAGAACATTGCATTTCATAATATCAAACTTCTATTTTATATTGCACTCAAAGTTTTTAACATTCTTTCATATCGTATATACAATTTTTCGCTCATATAAGCGAATCGACGAAAAACGAAAAGTTGAAATCTCTTTCAATTTCATTGATTTTAAATCTATCGATGCAGAATAAAGAATATAACAAGAATATAACGTTTTTACTATGTTTATATACGCGTTTTCATATGATAATGGTAGAAAAACTTAATCGACATACGTGAATTTCGGTATATGCGAAGATAAAATCGTGAAATCTTTAATAATACTTGTGCCACAGTTTGAAAAATGTTACCAATCGATTCAGAATATTGCATTTCATAAGATCAAACATCTATTTTATATTGGAATGAAAGTTTTAACATTTTTTCATATCGTATATACGATTTTTCGCTCATATACGCGTATCGTCGAAAAACGAAAACTAGAAATCTCGTTCAATTTCATTGATTTTATAATCTATCGATGCAGAATAAAGAAATAACGAGAATATAACGTATTTACTATGTTTATACACGCGTTTTCATATGATAATTGTCGGAAAATGTAATCGACATACGCGAATTTCGGTATATGCGAAGATAAAATCTTGAAATCGTTAATAATACTTGTGCCACAGTTTGAAAAATGTTACGAATCGATTCGGAACATTGCATTTCATAAGATCAAACATCTATTTTATATTGGAATGAAAGTTTTAACATTTTTTCGTATCGTATATATGATTTTTCGCTCATATACGCGTATCGTCGAAAAACGAAAACTTGAAATATCGTTGAATTTCATTGATTTTATATTCTATGGATGTAGAATAAAGAATATAACAAGAATATAACGTTTTTACTATCTCTATATACGCGTTTTCATATGATAATAGTCGAAAAACGTAATCGACATACGTGAATTTCGGTATATGCGAAGATAAAATCGTGAAATCTTTAATAATGCTTGTGCCACAGTTTGAAAAATGTTACCAATCGATTCAGAATATTGCATTTCATAAGATCAAACATCTATTTTATATTGGAATCAAAGTTTTTAACATTCTTTCATATCGTATAGACGATTTTTCGCTCATATACGCGTATCGTCGTAAAACGAAAAGTTGAAATCTCGTTCAATTTGATTGTTTTTATATACTATCGAGGCAGAATAAAGAATATAACGAGAATATAACGTTTTTACTATGTTTTAATACGCGTTTTCATATGATAATTGTCGAAAAACGTATTCGACATACGCGAATTTCGGTATATGCGAAGATAAAATCGTGAAATCTTTAATAATACTTGTGCCACAGTTTGAAAAATGTTACCAATCGATTTAGAACATTGCATTTCATAAGATCAAATATCTATTTTATATTGGAATCAAAGTTTTTGACATTCTTTCATATCATATATAATATTTTTCGCTCATATACGCGTATCATCGTAAAACGAAAAGGTGAAATCTCGTTCAATTTGATTGATTTTATATTCGATCGATGCAGAATAAAGAATATTAGAAGAATTTAACGTTTTTACTATGTTTAAATACGCGTTTTCATATGATAATTGTCGAAAAACGTAATCGACATACGCGAATTTCGGTATATGCGAAGGTAAAATCGTGAAATCTATAATAATACTTGTTCCACAGTTTGAGAAATATTACCAATCGATTCAGAACAATGCATTTCATAAGTTCAAACATCTATTTTAAATTGGAATCAATGTTTTTAACATTCCTTCATTTCGTATATACGAAATTTCGCTCATATACGCGAATCGACGAAAAACGAAAATTTGAAATCTCGTTCAATTTCATAGATTTTATATTCTATCGATGTAGAATAAAGAATATAACAAGAATATAACGTTTTTACTATGTTTAAATACGCGTTTTCTTATGATAATTGTCGAAAAACGTAATCGACATAAGTGAATTTCGGTATATGCGAAAACAAAATCGTGAAAACTTTAATAATACTTGTGCCACAGTTTGGAAAATGTTACCAATCGATTCAGTACATTGCATTTCATAAGATCAAACATCTATTTTATATCGGAATAAAATTTTTTAACATTCTTTCATATCGTATATACGATTTTTCGCTCATATACGCGAATCAACGAAAAACGAAAAGTTGAAATCTCGTTCAATTTCATTGATTTTATATTCGATCAATGCAGAATAAAGAATATAACAAGAATATAACGTTTTTACTATGTTTAAATACGCGTTTTCATATGATATTTGTCGAATAACGTAATCGACATACGCGAATTTCGGTATATGCGAAGATAAAATCGTGAAATCTTTAATAATACTTGTGCCACAGATAGAAAAATGTTACCAATCGATTTAGAACATTGCATTTCGTAAGATCAAACGTCTATTTTATATTGGAATCAAAGTTTTTAACATTCTTTCATATCGTATAGACGATTTTTCGCTCATATACGCGTATCGTCGTAAAACGAAAAGTTGAAATCTCGTTCAATTTGATTGTTTTTATATACTATCGAGGCAGAATAAAGAATATAAAGAGAATATAACGTTTTTACTATGTTTATACACGCGTTTTCATATGATAATTGTCGAAAAACTTAATAGACAAACGCAAATTTCGGTATATGCGAAGATAAAATCGTGAAATCTTTAATAATACTTGTGCCACAGTTTGAAAAATGTTACCAATCGATTTAGAACATTGCATTTCATAAGATCAAATATCTATTTTATATTGGAATCAAAGTTTTTGACATTCTTTCATATCATATATAATATTTTTCGCTCATATACGCGTATCATCTTAAATCGAAAAGGTGATATCTCGTTCAATTTGATTGATTTTATATTCGATCGATGCAGAATAAAGAATATTAGAAGAATTTAACGTTTTTACTATGTTTAAATACGCGTTTTCATATGATAATTGTCGAAAAACGTAATCGACATACGCGAATTTCGGTATATGCGAAGGTAAAATCGTGAAATCTATAATAATACTTGTTCCACAGTTTGAGAAATATTACCAATCGATTCAGAACAAAGCATTTCATAAGTTCAAACATCTATTTTAAATTGGAATCAATGTTTTTAACATTCCTTCATTTCGTATATACGAAATTTCGCTCATATACGCGAATCGACGAAAAACGAAAATTTGAAATCTCGTTCAATTTTATAGATTTTATATTCTATCGATGTAGAATAAAGAATATAACAAGAATATAACGTTTTTACTATGTTTAAATACGCGTTTTCTTATGATAATTGTCGAAAAACGTAATCGACATAAGTGAATTTCGGTATATGCGAAAATAAAATCGTGAAAACTTTAATAATACTTGTGCCACAGTTTAGAAAATGTTACCAATCGATTCAGAACATTGCATTTCATAAGATCAAACATCTATTTTATATTGGAATCAATGTTTTTGACATTCTTTCATATCATATATACGATTTTTCGCTCATATACGCGTATCATCGTAAAACGAAAATGTGAAATCTCGTTCAATTTGATTGATTTTATATTCGATCGATGCAGAATAAAGAATATAACAAGAATATAACGTTTTTACAATGTTTAAATACGCGTTTTCATATGATAATTTTCGAAAAACGTAATCGACATAAGCGAATTTCGGTATATGCGAAGATAAAATCGTGATTTCTTTAATAATTCTTGTGCCACAGTTTGAAAAATGTTACCAATCGATTCAGAACATTGCACTTCATAAGATCAAGAATCTATTTTATATTGGAATCAAAGTTTTTTACATTCTTTCATATCGTATATACGATTTTTCGCTCACAAACGCGTATCGTCGAAAAACGAAAACTTGAAATCTCGTTCAATTTCATTGATTTTATATTCGTTCGATGCAGAATAAAGAATATTAGAAGAATATAACGTTTTTACTATGTTTAAATACGCGTTTTCATATGATAATTGTCGAGAAATGTAATCGACATAAGAGAATTTCGGTATATGCGAAGATAAAATCGTGAAATCTTTAATAATACTTGTGCCAAAGTTAGAAAAATGTTACCAATCGATTCAGGACATTGCATTTCATAAGATCAAACATCTATTGTATATTGGAATCAAAGTTTTTAACATTCTTTCATATCGTATATACGATTTTTCGCTCATATACGCGTATCGTCGAAAGACGAAAACTTGAAATCTCGTTCAATTTCATTGATTTTATATTCTATCGATGCAGAATAAAGAACATAACAAGAATATAACATTGTTACTATGTTTAAATACGCGTTTTCATATGATAATTGTCGAAAAACGTAATCGACATACGCAAATTTCGGTATATGCGAAGATAAAATCATGAAATCTTTAATAATACTTGTGCCACAGTTTGAAAAATGTTACCAATCGATTCTGAACTTTGGATTTCATCAGATCAAACTTCTATTTTATATTAGATTCAAAGTTTTTAACATTTTCTTGTATCGTATATACGATTTTTCGCTCATATACGCGTATCGTCGAAAAACGAAAACTTGAAATCTCGTTCAATTTCATTGATTTTATATTCTATCGATGCAGAATAAAGAATATAACAAGAATAAAACGTTTTTACTATTTTTAAATACGCGTTTTCATATGATAATTGTTGAAAAACGTAATCGACATTCGCGAATTTCGGTATATGCGAAGATAAAATCGTGAAATCTTTAATAATACTTGTGCCACAGTTTGAAAAATGTTACCAATCGATTCTGAACTTTGGATTTCATCAGATCAAACATCTATTTTATATTGGAATCAAAGTTTTTAACATTCTTTCATATCGTATATACGATTCTTCGCTCATATACGCGTATCGTCGAAAAACGAAAACTTGAAATCTCGTTCAATTTCATTGATTTTATATTCTATCGATGCAGAATAAAGAATATAACAAGAATATAACGTTTTTACTATGTTTTAATACGCGTTTTCATATGATAATTGTCGAAAAACGTATTCGACATACGCGAATTTCGGTATATGCGAAGATAAAATCGTGAAATCTTTAATAATACTTGTGCCACAGATAGAAAAATGTTACCAATCGATTCAGAACATTGCTTTTCATAAGATCAAACATCTATTTTATATTGGAATCAAAGTTTTTAACATTCATTCATATCGAATATACGATTTTTCGCTCATATACGCGTATCGCCGAAAAACGAAAACTTGAAATCTCGTTCAATTTCATTGATTTTATATTCTATCGATGCAGAATAAAGAATATAACAAGAATATAACGTTTTTACTATGTTTAAATACGCGTTTTCATATGATAATTGTCGAAAAACGTAATCGACATACGCGAATTTCGGTATATGCGAAGATAAAATCGTGGAATCTTTAATAATACTTGTGCCACAGATAGAAAAATGTTACCAATCGATTCAGAACATTGCTTTTCATAAGATCAAACATCTATTTTATATTGGAATCAAAGTTTTTAACATTCATTCATATCGTATATACGATTTTTCGCTCATATACGCGTATCATCGAAAAACGAAAACTTGAAATCCCGTTCAATTTCATTGATTTTATATTCCATCGATGCAGAATAAAGAATATAACAAGAATATAACGTTTTTACTATGTTTAAATACGCGTTTTCATATGATAATTGTCGAAAAACGTAATCGACATACGCGAATTTCGGTATATGCGAAGATAAAATCGTGAAATCTTTAGTAATACTTGTGCCACAGTTAGAAAAATGTTACCAATCGATTCAGAACATTGCATTTCATAAGATCAAACGTCTATTTTATATTGGAATGAAAGTTTTTAACATTCTTTCATATCGTATATACGATTTTTCGCTCATATACGCGTATCGCCGAAAAACGAAAACTTGAAATCTCGTTCAATTTCATTGATTTTATATACTATCGATGCAGAATAAAGAATATAACAAGAATATAACGTTTTTACTATGTTTAAATACGCGTTTTCATATGATAATTGTCGAAAAACGTAATCGACATACGCGAATTTCGGTATATGCGAAGATAAAATCGTGGAATCTTTAATAATACTTGTGCCACAGTTTGAAAAATGTTACCAATCGATTCAGAACATTGCATTTCATAAGATCAAACATCTATTTTATATTGGACTCAAAGTTTTTAACATTCTTTCATATCTTATATACGATTTTTCGCTCATATACGCGAATCGACGAAAAACGAAAAGTTGAAATCTCGTTCAATTTCATTGATTTTATATTCTATCGATGCAGAATAAAGATTATATCAAGAATATAACGTTTTTACTATGTTTATATGCGCGTTTTCTTATGATAATTGTCGAAAAACGTAATCGACATAAGTGAATTTCGGTATATACTAAGATAAAATCGTGAAATCGTTAATTATACTTGTGCCAAAGTTAGAAAAATGTTACCAATCGATTCAGATCATTGCATTTCATATGATCAAACATCTATTTTATATCGGAATAAAATTTTTTAACATTCTTTCATATCGTATATACGATTTTTCGCTCATATACGCGAATCAACGAAAAACGAAAAGTTGAAATCTCGTTCAATTTCATTGATTTTATATTCGATCAATGCAGAATAAAGAATATAACAAGAATATAACGTTTTTACTATGTTTAAATACGCGTTTTCATATGATATTTGTCGAATAACGTAATCGACATACGCGAATTTCGGTATATCTGAAGATAAAATCGTGAAATCTTTAATAATACTTGTGCCACAGATAGAAAAATGTTACCAATCGATTTAGAACATTGCATTTCGTAAGATCAAACGTCTATTTTATATTGGAATCAAAGTTTTTAACATTCTTTCATATCGTATAGACGATTTTTCGCTCATATACGCGTATCGTCGTAAAACGAAAAGTTTAAATCTTGTTCAATTTGATTGTTTTTATATTCGATCGATGCAGAATAAAGAATATAACAAGAATATAACGTTTTTACAATGTTTAAATACGCGTTTTCATATGATAATTTTCGAAAAACGTAATCGACATAAGCGAATTTCGGTATATGCGAAGATAAAATCGTGATTTCTTTAATAATTCTTGTGCCACAGTTTGAAAAATGTTACCAATCGATTCAGAACATTGCACTTCATAAGATCAAGAATCTATTTTATATTGGAATCAAAGTTTTTTACATTCTTTCATATCGTATATTCGATTTTTCGCTCACAAACGCGTATCGTCGAAAAACGAAAACTTGAAATCTCGTTCAATTTCATTGATTTTATATTCGTTCGATGCAGAATAAAGAATATTAGAAGAATATAACGTTTTTACTATGTTTAAATACGCGTTTTCATATGATAATTGTCGAGAAATGTAATCGACATAAGAGAATTTCGGTATATGCGAAGATAAAATCGTGAAATCTTTAATAATACTTGTGCCAAAGTTAGAAAAATGTTACCAATCGATTCAGGACATTGCATTTCATAAGATCAAACATCTATTGTATATTAGATTCAAAGTTTTTAACATTTTCTTGTATCGTATATACGATTTTTCGCTCATATACGCGTATCGTCGAAAAACGAAAACTTGAAATCTCGTTCAATTTCATTGATTTTATATTCTATCGATGCAGAATAAAGAATATAACAAGAATAAAACGTTTTTACTATTTTTAAATACGCGTTTTCATATGATAATTGTTGAAAAACATAATCGACATTCGCGAATTTCGGTATATGCGAAGATAAAATCGTGAAATCTTTAATAATACTTGTGCCACAGTTTGAAAAATGTTACCAATCGATTCTGAACTTTGGATTTCATCAGATCAAACATCTATTTTATATTGGAATCAAAGTTTTTAACATTCTTTCATATCGTATATACGATTCTTCGCTCATATACGCGTATCGTCGAAAAACGAAAACTTGAAATCTCGTTCAATTTCATTGATTTTATATTCTATCGATGCAGAATAAAGAATATAACAAGAATATAACGTTTTTACTATGTTTTAATACGCGTTTTCATATGATAATTGTCGAAAAACGTATTCGACATACGCGAATTTCGGTATATGCGAAGATAAAATCGTGAAATCTTTAATAATACTTGTGCCACAGATAGAAAAATGTTACCAATCGATTCAGAACATTGCTTTTCATAAGATCAAACATCTATTTTATATTGGAATCAAAGTTTTTAACATTCATTCATATCGAATATACGATTTTTCGCTCATATTCGCGTATCGTCGAAAAACGAAAACTTGAAATCTCGTACAATTTCATTGATTTTATATTCTATCGATGCAGAATAAAGAATATAACAAGAATATAACGTTTTTACTATGTTTAAATACGCGTTTTCATATGATAATTGTCGAAAAACGTAATCGACATACGCGAATTTCGGTATATGCGAAGATAAAATCGTGGAATCTTTAATAATACTTGTGCCACAGATAGAAAAATGTTACCAATCGATTCAGAACATTGCTTTTCATAAGATCAAACATCTATTTTATATTGGAATCAAAGTTTTTAACATTCATTCATATCGTATATACGATTTTTCGCTCATATACGCGTATCATCGAAAAACGAAAACTTGAAATCCCGTTCAATTTCATTGATTTTATATTCCATCGATGCAGAATAAAGAATATAACAAGAATATAACGTTTTTACTATGTTTAAATACGCGTTTTCATATGATAATTGTCGAAAAACGTAATCGACATACGCGAATTTCGGTATATGCGAAGATAAAATCGTGAAATCTTTAATAATACTTGTGCCACGGTTAGAAAAATGTTACCAATCGATTCAGAACATTGCATTTCATAAGATCAAACATCTATTTTATATTGGAATCAAAGTTTTTAACATTCTTTCATATCGTATATACGATTTTTCGCTCATATTCGCGTATCGTCGAAAAACGAAAACTTGAAATCTCGTACAATTTCATTGATTTTATATTCTATCGATGCAGAATAAAGAATATAACAAGAATATATCGTTTTTACTATGTTTAAATACGCGTTTTCATATGATAATTGTCGAAAAACGTAATCGACATACGCGAATTTCGGTATATGCGAAGATAAAATCGTGAAATCTTTAATAATACTTGTGCCACGGTTAGAAAAATGTTACCAATCGATTCAGAACATTGCATATCATAAGATCAAACATCTATTTTATATTGGAATCAAAGTTTTTAACATTCTTTCATATCGTATAAACGATTTTTCGCTCATATACGCGTATCGCCGAAAAGCGAAAACTTGAAATCTCGTTCAATTTCAATGATTTTATATTCTATCGATGCAGAATAAAGAATATAACAAGAATATAACATTTTTACTATGTTTAAATACGTGTTTTCATATGATAATTGTCGAAAAACGTAATCGACATACGCGAATTTCGGTATACGCGAGGATAAAATCGTGAAATCTTTAATAATACTTGTGCCACAGTTAGAAAAATGTTACCAATCGATTCAGAACATTGCATTTCATAAGATCAAACATCTATTTTATATTGGAATCAAAGTTTTTAACGTTCTTTCATATCGTATATACGATTTTTCGCTCATATTCGCGTATCGTCGAAAAACGAAAACTTGAAATCTCGTACAATTTCATTGATTTTATATTCTATCGATGCAGAATAAAGAATATAACAAGAATATATCGTTTTTACTATGTTTAAATACGCGTTTTCATATGATAAATGTCGAAAAACGTAATCGACATACGCGAATTTCGGTATATGCGAAGATAAAATCGTGAAATCTTTAATAATACTTGTGCCACGGTTAGAAAAATGTTACCAATCGATTCAGAACATTGCATTTCATGAGATCAAACATCTATTTTATATTGGAATCAAAGTTTTTAACATTCTTTCATATCGTATAAACGATTTTTCGCTCATATTCGCGTATCGTCGAAAAACGAAAACTTGAAATCTCGTACAATTTCATTGATTTTATATTCTATCGATGCAGAATAAAGAATATAACAAGAATATATCGTTTTTACTATGTTTAAATACGCGTTTTCATATGATAATTGTCGAAAAACGTAATCGACATACGCGAATTTCGGTATATGCGAAGATAAAATCGTGAAATCTTTAATAATACTTGTGCCACGGTTAGAAAAATGTTACCAATCGATTCAGAACATTGCATATCATAAGATCAAACATCTATTTTATATTGGAATCAAAGTTTTTAACATTCTTTCATATCGTATAAACGATTTTTCGCTCATATACGCGTATCGCCGAAAAGCGAAAACTTGAAATCTCGTTCAATTTCAATGATTTTATATTCTATCGATGCAGAATAAAGAATATAACAAGAATATAACATTTTTACTATGTTTAAATACGTGTTTTCATATGATAATTGTCGAAAAACGTAATCGACATACGCGAATTTCGGTATACGCGAGGATAAAATCGTGAAATCTTTAATAATACTTGTGCCACAGTTAGAAAAATGTTACCAATCGATTCAGAACATTGCATTTCATAAGATCAAACATCTATTTTATATTGGAATCAAAGTTTTTAACGTTCTTTCATATCGTATATACGATTTCTCGCTCATATTCGCGTATCGTCGAAAAACGAAAACTTGAAATCTCGTACAATTTCATTGATTTTATATTCTATCGATGCAGAATAAAGAATATAACAAGAATATATCGTTTTTACTATGTTTAAATACGCGTTTTCATATGATAAATGTCGAAAAACGTAATCGACATACGCGAATTTCGGTATATGCGAAGATAAAATCGTGAAATCTTTAATAATACTTGTGCCACGGTTAGAAAAATGTTACCAATCGATTCAGAACATTGCATTTCATGAGATCAAACATCTATTTTATATTGGAATCAAAGTTTTTAACATTCTTTCATATCGTATAAACGATTTTTCGCTCATATACGCGTATCGCCGAAAAACGAAAACTTGAAATCTCGTTCAATTTCATTGATTTTCTATTCTATCGATGCAGAATAAAGAATATAACAAGAATATAACGTTTTTACTATGTTTAAATACGCGTTTTCATATGATAATTGTCGAAAAACGTAATCGACATACGCGAATTTCGGTATACGCGAAGATAAAATCGTGAAATTTTTAATAATACTTGTGCCACAGTTAGAAAAATGTTACCAATCGATTCAGAACATTGGATTTCATAAGATCAAACGTCTATTTTATATTGGAATGAAAGTTTTTAACATTCTTTCATATCGTATATAAGATTTTTCGCTCATATACGCGGATCGTCGAAAAACGAAAACTTGAAATCTCGTTCAATTTCATTGATTTTATATTCCATCGATGCAGAATAAAGAATATAACAAGAATATATCGTTTTTACTATGTTTAAATACGCGTTTTCATATGATAAATGTCGAAAAACGTAATCGACATACGCGAATTTCGGTATATGCGAAGATAAAATCGTGAAATCTTTAATAATACTTGTGCCACGGTTAGAAAAATGTTACCAATCGATTCAGAACATTGCATTTCATGAGATCAAACATCTATTTTATATTGGAATCAAAGTTTTTAACATTCTTTCATATCGTATAAACGATTTTTCGCTCATATACGCGTATCGCCGAAAAACGAAAACTTGAAATCTCGTTCAATTTCATTGATTTTCTATTCTATCGATGCAGAATAAAGAATATAACAAGAATATAACGTTTTTACTATGTTTAAATACGCGTTTTCATATGATAATTGTCGAAAAACGTAATCGACATACGCGAATTTCGGTATACGCGAAGATAAAATCGTGAAATTTTTAATAATACTTGTGCCACAGTTAGAAAAATGTTACCAATCGATTCAGAACATTGGAATTCATAAGATCAAACGTCTATTTTATATTGGAATGAAAGTTTTTAACATTCTTTCATATCGTATATAAGATTTTTCGCTCATATACGCGGATCGTCGAAAAACGAAAACTTGAAATCTCGTTCAATTTCATTGATTTTATATTCCATCGATGCAGAATAAAGAATATAACAAGAATATAACGTTTTTACTATGTTTAAATACGCGTTTTCATACGATAATTGTCGAAAAACGTAATCGACATACGCGAATTTCGGTATACGCGAAGATAAAATCGTGAAATCTTTAATAATACTTGTGCCACAGTTAGAAAAATGTTACCAATCGATTCAGAACATTGCATTTCATTAGATCAAACGTCTATTTTATATTGGAATCAAAGTTTTTAACATTCTTTCATATCTTATATACGATTTTTCGCTCATATACGCGTATCGTCGAAAAACGAAAACTTGAAATCTCGTTCAATTTCATTGATTTTATATTCTATCGATGCAGAATAAAGAATATAACAAGAATATAACGTTTTTACTATGTTTAAATACGCGTTTTCATATGATAATTGTCGAAAAACGTAATCGACATACGCGAATTTCGGTATATGCGAAGATAAAATCGTGAAATCTTTAATAATACTTGTGCCACAGTTAGATAAATGTTACCAATCGATTCAGAACATTGTATTTCATGAGATCAAACATCTATTTTATATTGGAATCAAAGTTTTTAACATTCTTTCATATCGTATAAACGATTTTTCGCTCATATACGCGTATCGCCGAAAAGCGAAAACTTGAAATCTCTATCAATTTCATTGATTTTCTATTCTATCGATGCAGAATAAAGAATATAACAAGAATATAACGTTTTTACTATGTTTAAATACGCGTTTTCATATGATAATTGTCGAAAAACTTAATCGACATACGCGAATTTCGGTATACGCGAAGATAAAATCGTGAAATTTTTAATAATACTTGTGCCACAGTTAGAAAAATGTTACCAATCGATTCAGAACATTGGATTTCATAAGATCAAACGTCTATTTTATATTGGAATGAAAGTTTTTAACATTCTTTCATATCGTATATAAGATTTTTCGCTCATATACGCGGATCGTCGAAAAACGAAAACTTGAAATCTCGTTCAATTTCATTGATTTTATATTCCATCGATGCAGAATAAAGAATATAACAAGAATATAACGTTTTTACTATGTTTAAATACGCGTTTTCATACGACAATTGTCGAAAAACGTAATCGACATACGCGAATTTCGGTATACGCGAAGATAAAATCGTGAAATCTTTAATAATACTTGTGCCACAGTTAGAAAAATGTTACCAATCGATTCAGAACATTGCATTTCATTAGATCAAACGTCTATTTTATATTGGAATCAAAGTTTTTAACATTCTTTCATATCTTATATACGATTTTTCGCTCATATACGCGTATCGTCGAAAAACGAAAACTTGAAATCTCGTTCAATTTCATTGATTTTATATTCTATCGATGCAGAATAAAGAATATAACAAGAATATAACGTTTTTACTATGTTTAAATACGCGTTTTCATATGATAATTGTCGAAAAACGTAATCGACATACGCGAATTTCGGTATATGCGAAGATAAAATCGTGAAATCTTTAATAATACTTGTGCCACAGTTTGAAAAATGTTACCAATCGATTCAGAACATTGTATTTCATGAGATCAAACATCTATTTTATATTGGAATCAAAGTTTTTAACGTTCTTTCATATCGTATATACGATTTTTCGCTCATATACGCGTATCGCCGAATAACGAAAACTTGAAATCTCGTTCAATTTCATTGATTTTATATTCTATCGATGCAGAATAAAGATTATAACAAGAATATAACGTTTTTACTATGTTTAAATACGCGTTTTCATATGATAATTGTCGAAAAACGTAATCGACATACGCGAATTTCGGTATATGCGAAGATAAAATCGTGAAATCTTTAATAATACTTGTGCCACGGTTAGAAAAATGTTACCAATCGATTCAGAACATTGCATTTCATGAGATCAAACATCTATTTTATATTGGAATCAAAGTTTTTAACATTCTTTCATATCGTATAAACGATTTTTCGCTCATATACGCGTATCGCCGAAAAACGAAAACTTGAAATCTCGTTCAATTTCATTGATTTTCTATTCTATCGATGCAGAATAAAGAATATAACAAGAATATAACGTTTTTACTATGTTTAAATACGCGTTTTCATATGATAATTGTCGAAAAACGTAATCGACATACGCGAATTTCGGTATACGCGAAGATAAAATCGTGAAATTTTTAATAATACTTGTGCCACAGTTAGAAAAATGTTACCAATCGATTCAGAACATTGGATTTCATAAGATCAAACGTCTATTTTATATTGGAATGAAAGTTTTTAACATTCTTTCATATCGTATATAAGATTTTTCGCTCATATACGCGGATCGTCGAAAAACGAAAACTTGAAATCTCGTTCAATTTCATTGATTTTATATTCCATCGATGCAGAATAAAGAATATAACAAGAATATAACGTTTTTACTATGTTTAAATACGCGTTTTCATACGATAATTGTCGAAAAACGTAATCGACATACGCGAATTTCGGTATACGCGAAGATAAAATCGTGAAATCTTTAATAATACTTGTGCCACAGTTAGAAAAATGTTACCAATCGATTCAGAACATTGCATTTCATTAGATCAAACGTCTATTTTATATTGGAATCAAAGTTTTTAACATTCTTTCATATCTTATATACGATTTTTCGCTCATATACGCGTATCGTCGAAAAACGAAAACTTGAAATCTCGTTCAATTTCATTGATTTTATATTCTATCGATGCAGAATAAAGAATATAACAAGAATATAACGTTTTTACTATGTTTAAATACGCGTTTTCATATGATAATTGTCGAAAAACGTAATCGACATACGCGAATTTCGGTATATGCGAAGATAAAATCGTGAAATCTTTAATAATACTTGTGCCACAGTTAGATAAATGTTACCAATCGATTCAGAACATTGTATTTCATGAGATCAAACATCTATTTTATATTGGAATCAAAGTTTTTAACATTCTTTCATATCGTATAAACGATTTTTCGCTCATATACGCGTATCGCCGAAAAGCGAAAACTTGAAATCTCTATCAATTTCATTGATTTTCTATTCTATCGATGCAGAATAAAGAATATAACAAGAATATAACGTTTTTACTATGTTTAAATACGCGTTTTCATATGATAATTGTCGAAAAACGTAATCGACATACGCGAATTTCGGTATACGCGAAGATAAAATCGTGAAATCTTTAGTAATACTTGTGCCACAGTTAGAAAAATGTTACCAATCGATTCAGAACATTGCATTTCAAAAGATCAAACATCTATTTTATACTGGAATCAAAGTTTTTAACATTCTTTCATATCGTATATACGATTTTTCGCTCATATACACGTATCGCAGAAAAACGAAAACTTGAAATCTCGTTCAATTTCATTGATTTTATATTCTATCGATGCAGAATAAAGAATATAACAAGAATAAAACATTTTTACTATGTTTAAATACGTGTTTTCATATGATAATTGTCGAAAAACGTAATCGACATACGCGAATTTTGGTATACGCGAAGATAAAATCGTGAAATCTTTAATAATACTTGTGCCACAGTTAGAAAAATGTTACCAATCGATTCAGAACATTGCATTTCATTAGATCAAACGTCTATTTTATATTGGAATCAAAGTTTTTAACATTCTTTCATATCTTATATACGATTTTTCGCTCATATACGCGTATCGTCGAAAAACGAAAACTTGAAATCTCGTTCAATTTCATTGATTTTATATTCTATCGATGCAGAATAAAGAATATAACAAGAATATAACGTTTTTACTATGTTTAAATACGTGTTTTCATATGATAATTGTCGAAAAACGTAATCGACATACGCGAATTTCGGTATATGCGAAGATAAAATCGTGAAATCTTTAATAATACTTGTGCCACAGTTAGAAAAATGTTACCAATTGATTCAGAACATTGCATTTCATAAGATCAAACATCTATTTTATATTGGAATCAATGTTTTTAACATTCTTTCATATCGTATATACGATTTTTCGCTCATATACGCGTATCGTCGAAAAACGAAAACTTGAAATCTCGTTCAATTTCATTGACTTTATATTCTATCGATGCAGAATAAAGAATATAACAAGAATTTAACGTTTTTACTAGGTTTAAATACGCGTTTTCATATGATAATTGTCGAAAAACGTAATCGACATACGCGAATTTCGGTGTATGCGAAGATAAAATCGAGAAATCTTTAATAATATTTGTGCCACAGTTAGAAAAATGTTACCAATCGCTTCAGAACATTGCTTTTCATAAGATCAAACATCTATTTTATATTGGAATCAAAGTTTTTAACGTTCTTTCATATCGTATATACGATTTTTCGCTCATATTCGCGTATCGTCGAAAAACGAAAACTTGAAATCTCGTACAATTTCATTGATTTTATATTCTATCGATGCAGAATAAAGAATATAACAAGAATATATCGTTTTTACTATGTTTAAATACGCGTTTTCATATGATAAATGTCGAAAAACGTAATCGACATACGCGAATTTCGGTATATGCGAAGATAAAATCGTGAAATCTTTAATAATACTTGTGCCACGGTTAGAAAAATGTTACCAATCGATTCAGAACATTGCATTTCATAAGATCAAACATCTATTTTATATTGGAATCAAAGTTTTTAACATTCTTTCATATCGTATATACGATTTTTCGCTCATATACGCGTATCGTCGAAAGACGAAAACTTGAAATCTCGTACAATTTCATTGATTTTATATTCTATCGATGCAGAATAAAGAATATAACAAGAATATAACGTTTTTACTATGTTTAAATACGCGTTTTCATATGATAAATGTCGAAAAACGTAATCGACATACGCGAATTTCGGTATATGCTAAGATAAAATCGTGAAATCTTTAATAATACTTGTGCCACGGTTAGAAAAATGTTACCAATCGATTCAGAACATTGCATTTCATAAGATCAAACATCTATTTTATATTGGAATCAAAGTTTTTAACGTTCTTTCATATCGTATATACGATTTTTCGCTCATATACGCGTATCGCCGAATAACGAAAACTTGAAATCTCGTTCAATTTCATTGATTTTATATTCTATCGATGCAGAATAAAGATTATAACAAGAATATAACGTTTTTACTATGTTTAAATACGCGTTTTCATATGATAATTGTCGAAAAACGTAATCGACATACGCGAATTTCGGTATATGCGAAGATAAAATCGTGAAATCTTTAATAATACTTGTGCCACGGTTAGAAAAAATGTTACCAATCGATTCAGAACATTGCATTTCATGAGATCAAACATCCATTTTATATTGGAATCAAAGTTTTTAACATTCTTTCATATCGTATAAACGATTTTTCGCTCATATACGCGTATCGCCGAAAAACGAAAACTTGAAATCTCGTTCAATTTCATTGATTTTCTATTCTATCGATGCAGAATAAAGAATATAACAAGAATATAACGTTTTTACTATGTTTAAATACGCGTTTTCATATGATAATTGTCGAAAAACGTAATCGACATACGCGAATTTCGGTATACGCGAAGATAAAATCGTGAAATTTTTAATAATACTTGTGCCACAGTTAGAAAAATGTTACCAATCGATTCAGAACATTGGATTTCATAAGATCAAACGTCTATTTTATATTGGAATGAAAGTTTTTAACATTCTTTCATATCGTATATAAGATTTTTCGCTCATATACGCGGATCGTCGAAAAACGAAAACTTGAAATCTCGTTCAATTTCATTGATTTTATATTCCATCGATGCAGAATAAAGAATATAACAAGAATATAACGATTTTACTATGTTTAAATACGCGTTATCATACGATAATTGTCGAAAAACGTAATCGACATACGCGAATTTCGGTATACGCGAAGATAAAATCGTGAAATCTTTAATAATACTTGTGCCACAGTTAGAAAAATGTTACCAATCGATTCAGAACATTGCATTTCATTAGATCAAACGTCTATTTTATATTGGAATCAAAGTTTTTAACATTCTTTCATATCTTATATACGATTTTTCGCTCATATACGCGTATCGTAGAAAAACGAAAACTTGAAATCTCGTTCAATTTCATTGATTTTATATTCTATCGATGCAGAATAAAGAATATAACAAGAATATAACGTTTTTACTATGTTTAAATACGCGTTTTCATATGATAATTGTCGAAAAACGTAATCGACATACGCGAATTTCGGTATATGCGAAGATAAAATCGTGAAATCTTTAATAATACTTGTGCCACAGTTAGATAAATGTTACCAATCGATTCAGAACATTGTATTTCATGAGATCAAACATCTATTTTATATTGGAATCAAAGTTTTTAACATTCTTTCATATCGTATAAACGATTTTTCGCTCATATACGCGTATCGCCGAAAAGCGAAAACTTGAAATCTCTATCAATTTCATTGATTTTCTATTCTATCGATGCAGAATAAAGAATATAACAAGAATATAACGTTTTTACTATGTTTAAATACGCGTTTTCATATGATAATTGTCGAAAAACGTAATCGACATACGCGAATTTCGGTATATGCGAAGATAAAATCGTGAAATCTTTAATAATACTTGTGCCACAGTTAGAAAAATGTTACCAATTGATTCAGAACATTGCATTTCATAAGATCAAACATCTATTTTATATTGGAATCAAAGTTTTTAACATTCTTTCATATCGTATATACGATTTTTCGCTCATATACGCGTATCGTCGAAAAACGAAAACTTGAAATCTCGTTCAATTTCATTGACTTTATATTCTATCGATGCAGAATAAAGAATATAACAAGAATTTAACGTTTTTACTAGGTTTAAATACGCGTTTTCATATGATAATTGTCGAAAAACGTAATCGACATACGCGAATTTCGGTGTATGCGAAGATAAAATCGTGAAATCTTTAATAATATTTGTGCCACAGTTAGAAAAATGTTACCAATCGCTTCAGAACATTGCTTTTCATAAGATCAAACATCTATTTTATATTGGAATCAAAGTTTTTAACGTTCTTTCATATCGTATATACGATTTTTCGCTCATATTCGCGTATTGTCGAAAAACGAAAACTTGAAATCTCGTACAATTTCATTGATTTTTTATTCTATCGATGCAGAATAAAGAATATAACAAGAATATATCGTTTTTACTATGTTTAAATACGCGTTTTCATATGATAAATGTCGAAAAACGTAATCGACATACGCGAATTTCGGTATATGCGAAGATAAAATCGTGAAATCTTTAATAATACTTGTGCCACGGTTAGAAAAATGTTACCAATCGATTCAGGACATTGCATTTCATAAGATCAAACATCTATTTTATATTGGAATCAAAGTTTTTAACATTCTTTCATATCGTATATACGATTTTTCGCTCATATACGCGTATCGTCGAAAGACGAAAACTTGAAATCTCGTACAATTTCATTGATTTTATATTCTATCGATGCAGAATAAAGAATATAACAAGAATATATCGTTTTTTCTATGTTTAAATACGCGTTTTCATATGATAAATGTCGAAAAACGTAATCGACATACGCGAATTTCGTTATACGCGAAGATAAAATCGTGAAATCTTTAATAATACTTGTGCCACAGTTAGAAAAATGTTACCTATCAATTCAGAACATTGTATTTCATTAGATCAAACGTCTATTTTATATTGGAATCAAAGTTTTTAACATTCTTTCATATCTTATATACGATTTTTCGCTCATATACGCGTATCGTCGAAAAACGAAAACTTAAAATCTCGTTCAATTTCATTGATTTTATATTCTCTCGATGCAGAATCATGAATATAACAAGAATATAACGTTTTTACTATGTTTAAATACGCGTTTTCATATGATAATTGTCGAAAAACGTAATCGACATACGCGAATTTCGGTATATGCGAAGATAAAATCGTGAAATCTTTAATAATACTTGTGCCACGGTTAGAAAAATGTTACCAATCGATTCAGATCATTGCATTTCATAAGATCAAACATCTATTTTATATTGGAATCAAAGTTTTTAACATTCTTTCATATCGTATATACGATTTTTCGCTCATATACGCGTATCGTCGAAAAACGAAAACTTGAAATCTCGTTCAATTTCATTGACTTTATATTCTATCGATACAGAATAAAGAATATAACAAGAATTTAACATTTTTACTATGTTTAAATACGTGTTTTCATATGATAATTGTCGAAAAACGTAATCGACATACGCGAATTTTGGTATACGCGAAGATAAAATCGTGAAATCTTTAATAATACTTGTGCCACAGTTAGAAAAATGTTACCAATCGATTCAGAACATTGCATTTCATTAGATCAAACGTCTATTTTATATTGGAATCAAAGTTTTTAACATTCTTTCATATCTTATATACGATTTTTCGCTCATATACGCGTATCGTCGAAAAACGAAAACTTGAAATCTCGTTCAATTTCATTGATTTTATATTCTATCGATGCAGAATAAAGAATATAACAAGAATATAACGTTTTTACTATGTTTAAATACGTGTTTTCATATGATAATTGTCGAAAAACGTAATCGACATACGCGAATTTCGGTATATGCGAAGATAAAATCGTGAAATCTTTAATAATACTTGTGCCACAGTTAGAAAAATGTTACCAATTGATTCAAAACATTGCATTTCATAAGATCAAACATCTATTTTATATTGGAATCAAAGTTTTTAACATTCTTTCATATCGTATATACGATTTTTCGCTCATATACGCGTATCGTCGAAAAACGAAAACTTGAAATCTCGTTCAATTTCATTGACTTTATATTCTATCGATGCAGAATAAAGAATATAACAAGAATTTAACGTTTTTACTAGGTTTAAATACGCGTTTTCATATGATAATTGTCGAAAAACGTAATCGACATACGCGAATTTCGGTGTATGCGAAGATAAAATCGTGAAATCTTTAATAATATTTGTGCCACAGTTAGAAAAATGTTACCAATCGCTTCAGAACATTGCTTTTCATAAGATCAAACATCTATTTTATATTGGAATCAAAGTTTTTAACGTTCTTTCATATCGTATATACGATTTTTCGCTCATATTCGCGTATTGTCGAAAAACGAAAACTTGAAATCTCGTTCAATTTCATTGATTTTATATTCTATCGATGCAGAATAAAGAATATAACAAGAATATAACGTTTTTACTATGTTTAAATACGCGTTTTCATATGATAATTGTCGAAAAACGTAATCGACATACGCGAATTTCGTTATACGCGAAGATAAAATCGTGAAATCTTTAATAATACTTGTGCCACAGTTAGAAAAATGTTACCTATCAATTCAGAACATTGTATTTCATTAGATCAAACGTCTATTTTATATTGGAATCAAAGTTTTTAACATTCTTTCATATCTTATATACGATTTTTCGCTCATATACGCGTATCGTCGAAAAACGAAAACTTAAAATCTCGTTCAATTTCATTGATTTTATATTCTCTCGATGCAGAATCATGAATATAACAAGAATATAACGTTTTTACTATGTTTGAATACGCGTTTTCATATGATAATTGTCGAAAAACGTAATCGACATACGCGAATTTCGGTATATGCGAAGATAAAATCGTGAAATCTTTAATAATACTTGTGCCACAGTTAGAAAAATGTTACCAATCGATTCAGAACATTGCATTTCATAAGATCAAACATCTATTTTATATTGGAATCAAAGTTTTTAACATTCTTTAATTTCGTATAAACGATTTTTCGCTCATATACGCGTATCGTCAAAAACGAAAACTTGAAATCTCGTTCAATTTCATTGATTTTATATTCTATCGATGCAGAATATAGAATATAACAAGAATTTAACGTTTTTACTATGTTTAAATACGCGTTTTCATATGATAATTGTCGAAAAACGTAATCAACATACGCGGATTTCGGTATATGCGAAGATAAAATCGTGAAATCTTTAATAAAACTTGTGCCACAGTTAGAAAAATGTTACCAATCGATTCAGAACATTGCATTTCATAAGATCAAACACCTATTTTATATTGGAATCAATGTTTTTAACATTCTTTCATATCGTATATACGATTTTTCGCTCATATAAGCATATCGCCGAAAAACGAAAACTTGTAATCTCGTTCAATTTCATTGATTTTATATTCTATCGATGCAGAATAAAGAATATAACAAGAAAATAACGTTTTTACTATGTTTAAATACGCGTTTTCATATGATAATTGTCGAAAAACGTAATCGACATACGCGAATTTCGTTATACGCGAAGATAAAATCGTGAAATCTTTAATAATACTTGTGCCACAGTTAGAAAAATGTTACCAATAGATTCAGAACATTGCTTTTCATAAGATCAAACATCTATTTTATATTGGAATCAAAGTTTTTAACATTCTTTCATATCGTATAATCGATTTTTCGCTCATATACGCGTATCGTTGAAAAACAAAAACTTGAAATCTCGTTCAATTTCATTGATTTTATATTCTATCGATGCAGAATAAAGAATATAACAAGAATATAACGTTTTTACTATGTTTAAATACGCGTTTTCATATGATAATTGTCGAAAAACGTAATCGACATACGCGAATTTCGGTATATGCGAAGATAAAATCGTGAAATCTTTAATAATACTTGTGCCACAGTTAGAAAAATGTTACCAATCGATTCAGAACATTGCATTTCATAAGATCAAACGTCTATTTTATATTGGAATCAAGGTTTTTAACATTCTTTCATATCGTATATACGAATATTCGCTCATATACGCGTACCGTCGAAAAACGAAAACTTGAAATCTCGTTCAATTTCATTGACTTTAAATTCTATCGATGCAGAATAAAGAATATAACAAGAATATAACGTTTTTACTATGTTTAAATACGCGTTTTCATATGATAATTGTCGAAAAACGTAATCGACATACGCGAATTTCGGTATACGCGAAGATAAAATCGTGAAATCTTTAATAATACTTGTGCCACAGTTAGAAAAATGTTACCAATCGATTCAGAACATTGCATTTCATAAGATCAAACATCAATTTTATATTGGAATCACAGTTTTTATCATTCATTCATATCGTATAAACGATTTTTCGCTCATATACGCGTATCGTCGAAAAACGAAAACTTGAAATCTCGTTCAATTCCATTGATTTTATATTCTATCGATGCAGAATAAAGAATATAACAAGAATATAACGTTTTTACTATGTTTAAATACGCGTTTTCATATGATATATGTCGATAAACGTAATCAACATACGCGAATTTCGGTATATGCGAAGATAAAATCGTGAAATCTTTAATAATACTTGTGCCACAGTTAGAAAAATGTTACCAATCGATTCAGAACATTGCATTTCATAAGATCAAACTTCTATTTTATATTATAATCAAAGTTTTTAATATTCTTTCATATCGTATATACGATTTTTCGCTCATATACGCGTATCGTCGAAAAACGAAAACTTGAAATCTCGTTCAATTTCATTGATTTTATATTCTGTCGATGCAGAATAAAGAATATAACAAGAATATAACGTTTTTACTATGTTTAAATACGCGTTTTCATATGATAATTGTCGAAAAACGTAATAGACATACGCGAATTTCGGTATACGCGAAGATAAAATCGTGAAATCTTTAATAATACTTGTGCCACAATTAGAAAAATGTTACCAATCGATTCAGAATATAACGTTTTTGCTATGTTTAAATACGCGTTTTCATATGATAATTGTCGAAAAACGTAATCGACATACGCGAATTTCGGTATATGCGAAGATAAAATCGTGAAATCTTTAATAATACTTGTGCCACAGTTAGCAACATGTTACCAATCGATTCAGAACATTGCATTTCATAAGATCAAACATCTATTTTATATTGGAATCAAAGTTTTTAACATTCTTTCATATCGTATAGACAATTTTTCGCTCATATACGCGTATCGTCGAAAAACGAAAACTTGAAATCTCGTTCAATTTCATTGATTTTATATTCTATCGATGCAGAATAAAGAATATAACAAGAATATAACGTTTTTACTATGTTTAAATACGCGTTTTCATATGATAATTGTCGAAAAACGTAATCGACATACGCGAATTTCGGTATATGCGAAGATAAAATCGTGAAATCTTTAATAATACTTGTGCCACAGTTAGAAAAATGTTACCAATCGATTCAGAACATTGCATTTCATAAGATCAAACGTCTATTTTATATTGGAATCAAGGTTTTTAACATTCTTTCATATCGTATATACGAATATTCGCTCATATACGCGTACCGTCGAAAAACGAAAACTTGAAATCTCGTTCAATTTCATTGACTTTAAATTCTATCGATGCAGAATAAAGAATATAACAAGAATATAACGTTTTTACTATGTTTAAATACGCGTTTTCATATGATAATTGTCGAAAAACGTAATCGACATACGCGAATTTCGGTATACGCGAAGATAAAATCGTGAAATCTTTAATAATACTTGTGCCACAGTTAGAAAAATGTTACCAATCGATTCAGAACATTGCATTTCATAAGATCAAACATCAATTTTATATTGGAATCAAAGTTTTTATCATTCATTCATATCGTATAAACGATTTTTCGCTCATATACGCGTATCGTCGAAAAACGAAAACTTGAAATCTCGTTCAATTCCATTGATTTTATATTCTATCGATGCAGAATAAAGAATATAACAAGAATATAACGTTTTTACTATGTTTAAATACGCGTTTTCATATGATATATGTCGATAAACGTAATCAACATACGCGAATTTCGGTATATGCGAAGATAAAATCGTGAAATCTTTAATAATACTTGTGCCACAGTTAGAAAAATGTTACCAATCGATTCAGAACATTGCATTTCATAAGATCAAACTTCTATTTTATATTATAATCAAAGTTTTTAATATTCTTTCATATCGTATATACGATTTTTCGCTCATAGACGCGTATCGTCGAAAAACGAAAACTTGAAATCTCGTTCAATTTCATTGATTTTATATTCTATCGATGCAGAATAAAAAATATAACAAGAATATAACGTTTTTACTATGTTTAAATACGCGTTCTCATATGATAATTGTCGAAAAACGTAATCGACATACGAGAATTTCGGTATATGCGAAGATAAAATCGTGAAATCTTTAATAATACTTGTGCCACAATTAGAAAAATGTTACCAATCGATTCAGAACATTGCTTTTCATAAGATCAAACATCTATTTTATATTGGAATCAAAGTTTTTAACATTCTTTCGTATCGTATAAACGATTTTTCGCTCATATACGCGTATCATCGAAAAACGAAAACTTGAAATCACGTTCAATTTCATTGATTTTATATTCTGTCGATGCAGAATAAAGAATATAACAAGAATATAACGTTTTTACTATGTTTAAATACGCGTTTTCATATGATAATTGTCGAAAAACGTAATAGACATACGCGAATTTCGGTATACGCGAAGATAAAATCGTGAAATCTTTAATAATACTTGTGCCACAATTAGAAAAATGTTACCAATCGATTCAGAATATAACGTTTTTACTATGTTTAAATACGCGTTTTCATATGATAATTGTCGAAAAACGTAATCGACATACGCGAATTTCGGTATATGCGAAGATAAAATCGTGAAATCTTTAATAATACTTGTGCCACAGTTAGCAACATGTTACCAATCGATTCAGAACATTGCATTTCATAAGATCAAACATCTATTTTATATTGGAATCAAAGTTTTTAACATTCTTTCATATCGTATAGACAATTTTTCGCTCATATACGCGTATCGTCGAAAAACGAAAACTTGAAATATCGTTCAATTTCATTGACTTTATATTCTATCGATGCAGAATAAAGAATATAACAAGAATATAACGTTTTTACTATGTTTAAATACGCGTTTTCATATGATAATTTTCGAAAAACTTAATCGACATACGCGAATTTCGGTATATGCGAATATAAAATCGTGAAATCTTTAATAAAACTTGTGCCACAGTTAGAAAAATGTTACCAATCGATTCAGAAAATTGCATTTCGTAAGATCAAACATCTATTTTATATTGGAATCAAAGTTTTTAACATTCTTTCATATCGTATATACGATTTTTCGCTCATATACGCGTATCGCCGAAAAACGAAAACTTGAAATATCGTTCAATTTCATTGATTTTATATTCTATCGATGCAGAATAAATAATATAACAAGAATATAACGTTTTTACTATGTTTAAATACGCGTTTTCATATGATAATTGTCGAAAAACGTAATCGACATACGCGAATTTCGTTAAACGCGAAGATAAAATCGTGAAATCTTTAATAATACTTGTGCCACAGTTAGAAAAATGTTACCAATAGATTCAGAACATTGCTTTTCATAAGATCAAACATCTATTTTATATTGGAATCAAAGTTTTTAACATTCTTTCATATCGTATAATCGATTTTTCGCTCATATAAGCGTATCGTTGAAAAACAAAAACTTGAAATCTCGTTCAATTTCATTGATTTTATATTCTATCGATGCAGAATAAAGAATATAACAAGAATATAACGTTTTTACTATGTTTAAATACGCGTTTTCATATGATAATTGTCGAAAAACGTAATCGACATACGCGAATTTCGGTATATGCGAAGATAAAATCGTGAAATCTTTAATAATACTTGTGCCACAGTTAGAAAAATGTTACCAATCGATTCAGAACATTGCATTTCATAAGATCAAACGTCTATTTTATATTGGAATCAAGGTTTTTAACATTCTTCCATATCGTATATACGAATATTCGCTCATATACGCGTACCGTCGAAAAACGAAGACTTGAAATCTCGTTCAATTTCATTGACTTTATATTCTATCGATGCAGAATAAAGAATATAACAAGAATATAACGTTTTTACTATGTTTAAATACGCGTTTTCATATGATAATTGTCGAAAAACGTAATAGACATACGCGAATTTCGGTATACGCGAAGATAAAATCGTGAAATCTTTAATAATACTTGTGCCACAATTAGAAAAATGTTACCAATCGATTCAGAATATAACGTTTTTACTATGTTTAAATACGCGTTTTCATATGATAATTGTCGAAAAACGTAATCGACATACGCGAATTTCGGTATATGCGAAGATAAAATCGTGAAATCTTTAATAATACTTGTGCCACAGTTAGCAACATGTTACCAATCGATTCAGAACATTGCATTTCATAAGATCAAACATCTATTTTATATTGGAATCAAAGTTTTTAACATTCTTTCATATCGTATAGACAATTTTTCGCTCATATACGCGTATCGTCGAAAAACGAAAACTTGAAATATCGTTCAATTTCATTGACTTTATATTCTATCGATGCAGAATAAAGAATATAACAAGAATATAACGTTTTTACTATGTTTAAATACGCGTTTTCATATGATAATTTTCGAAAAACTTAATCGACATACGCGAATTTCGGTATATGCGAATATAAAATCGTGAAATCTTTAATAAAACTTGTGCCACAGTTAGAAAAATGTTACCAATCGATTCAGAAAATTGCATTTCGTAAGATCAAACATCTATTTTATATTGGAATCAAAGTTTTTAACATTCTTTCATATCGTATATACGATTTTTCGCTCATATACGCGTATCGCCGAAAAACGAAAACTTGAAATATCGTTCAATTTCATTGATTTTATATTCTATCGATGCAGAATAAATAATATAACAAGAATATAACGTTTTTACTATGTTTAAATACGCGTTTTCATATGATAATTGTCGAAAAACGTAATCGACATACGCGAATTTCGTTAAACGCGAAGATAAAATCGTGAAATCTTTAATAATACTTGTGCCACAGTTAGAAAAATGTTACCAATAGATTCAGAACATTGCTTTTCATAAGATCAAACATCTATTTTATATTGGAATCAAAGTTTTTAACATTCTTTCATATCGTATAATCGATTTTTCGCTCATATAAGCGTATCGTTGAAAAACAAAAACTTGAAATCTCGTTCAATTTCATTGATTTTATATTCTATCGATGCAGAATAAAGAATATAACAAGAATATAACGTTTTTACTATGTTTAAATACGCGTTTTCATATGATAATTGTCGAAAAACGTAATCGACATACGCGAATTTCGGTATATGCGAAGATAAAATCGTGAAATCTTTAATAATACTTGTGCCACAGTTAGAAAAATGTTACCAATCGATTCAGAACATTGCATTTCATAAGATCAAACGTCTATTTTATATTGGAATCAAGGTTTTTAACATTCTTCCATATCGTATATACGAATATTCGCTCATATACGCGTACCGTCGAAAAACGAAGACTTGAAATCTCGTTCAATTTCATTGACTTTATATTCTATCGATGCAGAATAAAGAATATAACAAGAATATAACGTTTTTACTATGTTTAAATACGCGTTTTCATATGATAATTGTCGAAAAACGTAATCGACATACGCGAATTTCGGTATAAGCGAAGATAAAATCGTGAAATCTTTAATAATACTTGTGCCACAGTTAGAAAAATGTTACCAATCGATTCAGAACATTGCATTTCATAAGATCAAACATCTATTTTATATTGGAATCAATGTTTTTATCATTCTTTCATATCGTATAAACGATTTTTCGCTCATATACGCGTATCGTCGAAAAACGAAAACTTGAAATCTCGTTCAATTCCATTGATTTTATATTCTATCGATGCAGAATAAAGAATATAACAAGAATATAACGTTTTTACTATGTTTAAATACGCGTTTTCATATGATAAATGTCGATAAACGTAATCAACATACGCGAATTTCGGTATATGCGAAGATAAAATCGTGAAATCTTTAATAATACTTGTGCCACAGTTAGAAAAATGTTACCAATCGATTCAGAACATTGCATTTCATAAGATCAAACTTCTATTTTATATTATAATCAAAGTTTTTAATATTCTTTCATATCGTATATACGATTTTTCGCTCATATACGCGTATCGTCGAAAAACGAAAACTTGAAATCTCGTTCAATTTCATTGATTTTATATTCTATCGATGCAGAATAAAAAATATAACAAGAATATAACGTTTTTACTATGTTTAAATACGCGTTCTCATATGATAATTGTCGAAAAACGTAATCGACATACGAGAATTTCGGTATATGCGAAGATAAAATCGTGAAATCTTTAATAATACTTGTGCCACAATTAGAAAAATGTTACCAATCGATTCAGAACATTGCTTTTCATAAGATCAAACATCTATTTTATATTGGAATCAAAGTTTTTAACATTCTTTCGTATCGTATATACGATTTTTCGCTCATATACGCGTATCGTCGAAAAACGAAAACTTGAAATCTCGTTCAATTTCATTGATTTTATATTCTATCGATGCAGAATAAAGAATATAACAAGAATATAACGTTTTTACTATGTTTAAATACGCGTTTTCATATGATAATTGTCGAAAAACGTAATCGACATACGAGAATTTCGGTATATGCGAAGATAAAATCGTGAAATCTTTAATAATACTTGTGCCACAATTAGAAAAATGTTACCAATCGATTCAGAATATAACGTTTTTACTATGTTTAAATACGCGTTTTCATATGATAATTGTCGAAAAACGTAATCGACATACGCGAATTTCGGTATACGCGAAGATAAAATCGTGAAATCTTTTATAATACTTGTGCCACAGTTAGAAAAATGTTACCAATCTATTCAGAACATTGCATTTCATAAGATCAAACTTCTATTTTATATTATAATCAAAGTTTTTAACATTCTTTCATATCGTATATACGATTTTTCGCTCATATACGCGTATCGTCGAAAAACGAAAACTTGAAATCTCGTTCAATTTCATTGATTTTATATTCTATCGATGCAGAATAAAAAATATAACAAGAATATAACGTTTTTACTATGTTTAAATACGCGTTTTCATATGATAATTGTCGAAAAACGTAATCGACATACGAGAATTTCGGTATATGCGAAGATAAAATCGTGAAATCTTTAATAATACTTGTGCCACAATTAGAAAAATGTTACCAATCGATTCAGAACATTGCTTTTCATAAGATCAAACATCTATTTTATATTGGAATCAAAGTTTTTAACATTCTTTCGTATCGTATAAACGATTTTTCGCTCATATACGCGTATCATCGAAAAACGAAAACTTGAAATCACGTTCAATTTCATTGATTTTATATTCTGTCGATGCAGAATAAAGAATATAACAAGAATATAACGTTTTTACTATGTTTAAATACGCGTTTTCATATGATAATTGTCGAAAAACGTAATCGACATACGCGAATTTCGGTATACGCGAAGATAAAATCGTGAAATATTTAATAATACTTGTGCCACAGTTAGAAAAATATTACCAATCGATTCAGAACATTGCATTTCATAAGATAAAACGTCTATTTTATATTATAATCAAAGTTTTTAACATTCTTTCATATCTTATATACGATTTTTCGCTCATATACGCGTATCGTCGAAAAACGAAAACTTGAAATCTCGTTCAATTTCATTGATTTTATATTCTATCGATGCAGAATAAAGAATATAACAAGAATATAACGTTTTTACTATGTTTAAATACGCGTTTTCATATGATAATTGTCGAGAAACGTAATCGACATACGAGAATTTCGGTATATGCGAAGATAAAATCGTGAAATCTTTAATAATACTTGTGCCACAATTAGAAAAATGTTACCAATCGATTCAGAATATAACGTTTTTACTATGTTTAAATACGCGTTTTCATATGATAATTGTCGAAAAACGTAATCGACATACGCGAATTTCGGTATACGCGAAGATAAAATCGTGAAATCTTTAATAATACTTGTGCCACAGTTAGAAAAATATTACCAATCGATTCAGAACATTGCATTTCATAAGATCAAACGTCTATTTTATATTGGAATCAAAGTTTTTAACATTTTTTCATATCGTATATACGATTTTTCGCTCATATACGCGTATCGTCGAAAAACGAAAACATGAAATCTCGTTCAATTTCATTGATTTTATATTCAATCGATGCAGAATAAAGAATATAACAAGAATATAACGTTTTTACTATGTTTAAATACGCGTTTTCATTTGATAATTGTCGAAAATGTAATCGACATACGCGAATTTCGGTATATGCGAAGATAAAATCGTGAAATCTTTAATAATTCTTGTGCCACAGTTAGGAAAATGTTACCAATCGATTCAGAACATTGCATTTCATAAGATCAAACATCTATTTTATATTGGAATCAAAGTTTTTAACATTCTTTCATATCGTATAAACGATTTTTCGATCATATACGCGTATCGTCGAAAAACGAAAAGTTGAAATCTCGTTCAATTTCATTGATTTTATATTCTATCGATGCAGAATAAAAAATATAACAAGAATATAACGTTTTTACTATGTTTAAATACGCGTTTTCATATGATAATTATCGAAAAACGTAATCGACATACGCGAATTTCGGTATACGCGAAGATAAAATCGAGAAATCTTTAATAATACTTGTGCCACAGTTAGAAAAATGTTACCAATCGATTCAGAACATTGCATTTCATAAGATCAAACGTCTATTTTATATTATAATCAAAGTTTTTAACATTCTTTCATATCGTATATACGATTTTTCGCTCATATACGCGTATCGTCGAAAAACGAAAACTTGAAATCTCGTTCAATTTCATTGATTTTATATTCTATCGATGCAGAATAAAGAATATAACAAGAATATAACGTTTTTACTATGTTTAAATACGCGTTTTCATATGATAATTGTCGAAAAACGTAATCGACATACGAGAATTTCGGTATATGCGAAGATAAAATCGTGAAATCTTTAATAATACTTGTGCCACAATTAGAAAAATGTTACCAATCGATTCAGAACATTGCTTTTCATAAGATCAAACATCTATTTAATATTGGATTCAAAGTTTTTAACATTCTTTCGTATCGTATAAACGATTTTTCGCTCATATACGCGTATCATCGAAAAACGAAAACTTGAAATCTCGTTCAATTTCATTGATTTTATATTCTGTCGATTCAGAATAAAGAATATAACAAGAATATAACGTTTTTACTATGTTTAAATACGCGTTTTCATATGATAATTGTCGAAAAACGTAATCGACATACGCGAATTTCGGTATACGCGAAGATAAAATCGTGAAATCTTTAATAATACTTGTGCCACAGTTAGAAAAATGTTACCAATCGATTCAGAACATTGCATTTCATAAGATCAAACATCTATTTTATATTGGAATGAAAGTTTTTAACATTCTTTCAAATCGTATATACGATTTTTCGCTCATATACGCGTATCGTCGAAAAACGAAAACTTGAAATCTCGTTCAATTTCAATGATTTTATATTCTCTCGATGCAGAATAAAGAATATAACAAGAATATATCGTTTTTACTATGTTTAAATACGCGTTTTCAGATGATAATTGTCGAAAAACGTAATCGACATACGCGAATTTCGGTATATGCGAAGATAAAATCGTGAAATCATTAATAATACTTGTGCCACAGTTAGAAAAATGTTACCAATCGATTCAGAACATTGCATTTCATAAGATCAAACATCTATTTTATATTGGAATGAAAGTTTTTAACAATCTTTCAAATCATATATACGATTTTTCGCTCATATACGCGTATCGTCGAAAAACGAAAAGTTGAAATCTCGTTCAATTTCATTGATTTTATAATCTATCGATGCAGAATAAAGAATATAACAAGAATATAACGTTTTTACTATGTTTAAATACGCGTTTTCATATGATAATTGTCGAAAAACGTGATAGACATACGCGAATTTCGGTATATGCGAAGATAAAATAATGAAATCTTTATTATACTTGTGCCAAAGTTAGAAAACTGTTACCAATCGATTCAGACCATTGCATTTCATAAGAACAAACATCTATTTTATAATGGAATCCAATTTTTTAACATTCTTTCATATCGTAAATACGATTTTTCGCTCATTTACTCGTATCGTCGAAAAACGAAAAGTTGAAATCTCGTTCAATTTCATTGATTTTATAATCTATCGATGCAGAATAAAGAATATAACAAGAATATAACGTTTTTACTATGTTTAAATACTCGTTTTCATATGATATTTGTCGAAAAACCTAATAGACATACGCGAATTTCCGTTTATGCGAAGATAAAATAATGAAATCTTTAATAATACTTGTGCCACAGTTAGAAAAATGTCACCAATCGATTCAGAACTTTGCATTTCATAAGATCAAATTTCAATTTTATATTGGAATCAAAGGATTTAACATTCTTTCATATCGTATATACGATTTTTCGCTCATATACGCGTATCGTCGAAAAACGAAAACTTGAAATCTCGTTCAATTTCAATGATTTTATATTCTATCGATGCAGAATAAAGAATATAACAAGAATATATCGTTTTTACTATGTTTAAATACGCGTTTTCATTTGATAATTGTCGAAAAACGTTATCGACATACGCGAATTTCGGTATATGCGAAGATAAAATCGTGAAATTTTTAATAATACTTGTGCCACAGTTAGAAAAATGTTACCAATCGATTCAGAACATTGGAATTCATAAGATCAAACGTCTATTTTATATTGGAATGAAAGTTTTTAACATTCTTTCATATCGTATATAAGATTTTTCGCTCATATACGCGGATCGTCGAAAAACGAAAACTTGAAATCTCGTTCAATTTCATTGATTTTATATTCCATCGATGCAGAATAAAGAATATAACAAGAATATAACGTTTTTACTATGTTTAAATACGCGTTTTCATACGATAATTGTCGAAAAACGTAATCGACATACGCGAATTTCGGTATACGCGAAGATAAAATCGTGAAATCTTTAATAATACTTGTGCCACAGTTAGAAAAATGTTACCAATCGATTCAGAACATTGCATTTCATTAGATCAAACGTCTATTTTATATTGGAATCAAAGTTTTTAACATTCTTTCATATCTTATATACGATTTTTCGCTCATATACGCGTATCGTCGAAAAACGAAAACTTGAAATCTCGTTCAATTTCATTGATTTTATATTCTATCGATGCAGAATAAAGAATATAACAAGAATATAACGTTTTTACTATGTTTAAATACGCGTTTTCATATGATAATTGTCGAAAAACGTAATCGACATACGCGAATTTCGGTATATGCGAAGATAAAATCGTGAAATCTTTAATAATACTTGTGCCACAGTTTGAAAAATGTTACCAATCGATTCAGAACATTGTATTTCATGAGATCGAACATCTATTTTATATTGGAATCAAAGTTTTTAACGTTCTTTCATATCGTATATACGATTTTTCGCTCATATACGCGTATCGCCGAATAACGAAAACTTGAAATCTCGTTCAATTTCATTGATTTTATATTCTATCGATGCAGAATAAAGATTATAACAAGAATATAACGTTTTTACTATGTTTAAATACGCGTTTTCATATGATAATTGTCGAAAAACCTAATCGACATACGCGAATTTCGGTATATGCGAAGATAAAATCGTGAAATCTTTAATAATACTTGTGCCACGGTTAGAAAAATGTTACCAATCGATTCAGAACATTGCATTTCATGAGATCAAACATCTATTTTATATTGGAATCAAAGTTTTTAACATTCTTTCATATCGTATAAACGATTTTTCGCTCATATACGCGTATCGCCGAAAAACGAAAACTTGAAATCTCGTTCAATTTCATTGATTTTCTATTCTATCGATGCAGAATAAAGAATATAACAAGAATATAACGTTTTTACTATGTTTAAATACGCGTTTTCATATGATAATTGTCGAAAAACGTAATCGACATACGCGAATTTCGGTATACGCGAAGATAAAATCGTGAGATTTTTAATAATACTTGTGCCACAGTTAGAAAAATGTTACCAATCGATTCAGAACATTGGATTTCATAAGATCAAACGTCTATTTTATATTGGAATGAAAGTTTTTAACATTCTTTCATATCGTATATAAGATTTTTCGCTCATATACGCGGATCGTCGAAAAACGAAAACTTGAAATCTCGTTCAATTTCATTGATTTTATATTCCATCGATGCAGAATAAAGAATATAACAAGAATATAACGTTTTTACTATGTTTAAATACGCGTTTTCATACGATAATTGTCGAAAAACGTAATCGACATACGCGAATTTCGGTATACGCGAAGATAAAATCGTGAAATCTTTAATAATACTTGTGCCACAGTTAGAAAAATGTTACCAATCGATTCAGAACATTGCATTTCATTAGATCAAACGTCTATTTTATATTGGAATCAAAGTTTTTAACATTCTTTCATATCTTATATACGATTTTTCGCTCATATACGCGTATCGTCGAAAAACGAAAACTTGAAATCTCGTTCAATTTCATTGATTTTATATTCTATCGATGCAGAATAAAGAATATAACAAGAATATAACGTTTTTACTATGTTTAAATACGCGTTTTCATATGATAATTGTCGAAAAACGTAATCGACATACGCGAATTTCGGTATATGCGAAGATAAAATCGTGAAATCTTTAATAATACTTGTGCCACGGTTAGAAAAATGTTAACAATCGATTCAGAACATTGCATTTCATGAGATCAAACATCTATTTTATATTGGAATCAAAGTTTTTAACATTCTTTCATATCGTATAAACGATTTTTCGCTCATATACGCGTATCGCCGAAAAACGAAAACTTGAAATCTCGTTCAATTTCATTGATTTTCTATTCTATCGATGCAGAATAAAGAATATAACAAGAATATAACGTTTTTACTATGTTTAAATACGCGTTTTCATATGATAATTGTCGAAAAACGTAATCGACATACGCGAATTTCGGTATACGCGAAGATAAAATCGTGAAATTTTTAATAATACTTGTGCCACAGTTAGAAAAATGTTACCAATCGATTCAGAACATTGGATTTCATAAGATCAAACGTCTATTTTATATTGGAATGAAAGTTTTTAACATTCTTTCATATCGTATATAAGATTTTTCGCTCATATACGCGGATCGTCGAAAAACGAAAACTTGAAATCTCGTTCAATTTCATTGATTTTATATTCCATCGATGCAGAATAAAGAATATAACAAGAATATAACGTTTTTACTATGTTTAAATACGCGTTTTCATACGATAATTGTCGAAAAACGTAATCGACATACGCGAATTTCGGTATACGCGAAGATAAAATCGTGAGATTTTTAATAATACTTGTGCCACAGTTAGAAAAATGTTACCAATCGATTCAGAACATTGGATTTCATAAGATCAAACGTCTATTTTATATTGGAATGAAAGTTTTTAACATTCTTTCATATCGTATATAAGATTTTTCGCTCATATACGCGGATCGTCGAAAAACGAAAACTTGAAATCTCGTTCAATTTCATTGATTTTATATTCCATCGATGCAGAATAAAGAATATAACAAGAATATAACGTTTTTACTATGTTTAAATACGCGTTTTCATATGATAATTGTCGAAAAACGTAATCGACATACGCGAATTTCGGTATATGCGAAGATAAAATCGTGAAATCTTTAATAATACTTGTGCCACAGTTAGATAAATGTTACCAATCGATTCAGAACATTGTATTTCATGAGATCAAACATCTATTTTATATTGGAATCAAAGTTTTTAACATTCTTTCATATCGTATACACGATTTTTCGCTCATATACGCGTATCGCCGAAAAGCGAAAACTTGAAATCTCTATCAATTTCATTGATTTTCTATTCTATCGATGCAGAATAAAGAATATAACAAGAATATAACGTTTTTACTATGTTTAAATACGCGTTTTCATATGATAATTGTCGAAAAACGTAATCGACATACGCGAATTTCGGTATACGCGAAGATAAAATCGTGAAATCTTTAGTAATACTTGTGCCACAGTTAGAAAAATGTTACCAATCGATTCAGAACATTGCATTTCAAAAGATCAAACATCTATTTTATACTGGAATCAAAGTTTTTAACATTCTTTCATATCGTATATACGATTTTTCGCTCATATACACGTATCGCAGAAAAACGAAAACTTGAAATCTCGTTCAATTTCATTGATTTTATATTCTATCGATGCAGAATAAAGAATATAACAAGAATAAAACATTTTTACTATGTTTAAATACGTGTTTTCATATGATAATTGTCGAAAAACGTAATCGACATACGCGAATTTTGGTATACGCGAAGATAAAATCGTGAAATCTTTAATAATACTTGTGCCACAGTTAGAAAAATGTTACCAATCGATTCAGAACATTGCATTTCATTAGATCAAACGTCTATTTTATATTGGAATCAAAGTTTTTAACATTCTTTCATATCTTATATACGATTTTTCGCTCATATACGCGTATCGTCGAAAAACGAAAACTTGAAATCTCGTTCAATTTCATTGATTTTATATTCTATCGATGCAGAATAAAGAATATAACAAGAATATAACGTTTTTACTATGTTTAAATACGTGTTTTCATATGATAATTGTCGAAAAACGTAATCGACATAAGCGAATTTCGGTATATGCGAAGATAAAATCGTGAAATCTTTAATAATACTTGTGCCACAGTTAGAAAAATGTTACCAATTGATTCAGAACATTGCATTTCATAAGATCAAACATCTATTTTATATTGGAATCAATGTTTTTAACATTCTTTCATATCGTATATACGATTTTTCGCTCATATACGCGTATCGTCGAAAAACGAAAACTTGAAATCTCGTTCAATTTCATTGACTTTATATTCTATCGATGCAGAATAAAGAATATAACAAGAATTTAACGTTTTTACTAGGTTTAAATACGCGTTTTCATATGATAATTGTCGAAAAACGTAATCGACATACGCGAATTTCGGTGTATGCGAAGATAAAATCGAGAAATCTTTAATAATATTTGTGCCACAGTTAGAAAAATGTTACCAATCGCTTCAGAACATTGCTTTTCATAAGATCAAACATCTATTTTATATTGGAATCAAAGTTTTTAACGTTCTTTCATATCGTATATACGATTTTTCGCTCATATTCGCGTATCGTCGAAAAACGAAAACTTGAAATCTCGTACAATTTCATTGATTTTATATTCTATCGATGCAGAATAAAGAATATAACAAGAATATATCGTTTTTACTATGTTTAAATACGCGTTTTCATATGATAAATGTCGAAAAACGTAATCGACATACGCGAATTTCGGTATATGCGAAGATAAAATCGTGAAATCTTTAATAATACTTGTGCCACGGTTAGAAAAATGTTACCAATCGATTCAGAACATTGCATTTCATAAGATCAAACATCTATTTTATATTGGAATCAAAGTTTTTAACATTCTTTCATATCGTATATACGATTTTTCGCTCATATACGCGTATCGTCGAAAGACGAAAACTTGAAATCTCGTACAATTTCATTGATTTTATATTCTATCGATGCAGAATAAAGAATATAACAAGAATATATCGTTTTTTCTATGTTTAAATACGCGTTTTCATATGATAAATGTCGAAAAACGTAATCGACATACGCGAATTTCGGTATATGCTAAGATAAAATCGTGAAATCTTTAATAATACTTGTGCCACGGTTGGAAAAATGTTACCAATCGATTCAGAACATTGCATTTCATAAGATCAAACATCTATTTTATATTGGAATCAAAGTTTTTAACATTCTTTCATATCGTATATACGATTTTTCGCTCATATACGCGTATCGCCGAAAAACGAAAAACTGAAATCTCGTTCAATTTCATTGATTTTATATACTATCGATGCAGAATAAAGAATATAAACAGAATATAACGTTTTTACTATGTTTAAATACGCGTTTTCATATGATAATTGTTGAAAAACGTAATCGACATACGCGAATTTCGGTATATGCGAAGATAAAATCGTGAAATCTTTAATAAAACTTGTGCCACAGTTAGAAAAATGTTACCAATCGATTCAGAACATTGCATTTCATAAGATCAAACATCTATTTTATATTGGAATCAAAGTTTTTAACATTCTTTCATATCGTATATACGATTTTTCGCTCATATAAGCATATCGCCGAAAAACGAAAACTTGAAATCTCGTTCAATTTCATTGATTTTATATTCTATCGATGCAGAATAAAGAATATAACAAGAATATAACGTTTTTACTATGTTTAAATACGCGTTTTCATATGATAATTGTTGAAAAACGTAATCGACATACGCGAATTTCGGTATATGCGAAGATAAAATCGTGAAATCTTTAATAAAACTTGTGCCACAGTTAGAAAAATGTTACCAATCGATTCAGAACATTGCATTTCATAAGATCAAACATCTATTTTATATTGGAATCAAAGTTTTTAACATTCTTTCATATCGTATATACGATTTTTCGCTCATATAAGCATATCGCCGAAAAACGAAAACTTGAAATCTCGTTCAATTTCATTGATTTTATATTCTATCGATGCAGAATAAAGAATATAACAAGAATATAACGTTTTTACTATGTTTAAATACGCGTTTTCATATGATAATTGTCGAAAAACGTAATCGACATACGCGAATTTCGTTATACGCGAAGATAAAATCGTGAAATCTTTAATAATACTTGTGCCACAGTTAGAAAAATGTTACCTATCAATTCAGAACATTGTATTTCATTAGATCAAACGTCTATTTTATATTGGAATCAAAGTTTTTAACATTCTTTCATATCTTATATACGATTTTTCGCTCATATACGCGTATCGTCGAAAAACGAAAACTTGAAATCTCGTTCAATTTCATTGATTTTATATTCTATCGATGCAGAATAAAGAATATAACAAGAATATAACGTTTTTACTATGTTTAAATACGCGTTTTCATATGATAATTGTCGAAAAACCTAATCGACATACGCGAATTTCGGTATATGCGAAGATAAAATCGTGAAATCTTTAATAATACTTGTGCCACAGTTTGAAAAATGTTACCAATCGATTCAGAACATTGTATTTCATGAGATCAAACATCTATTTTATATTGGAATCAAAGTTTTTAACGTTCTTTCATATCGTATATACGATTTTTCGCTCATATACGCGTATCGCCGAATAACGAAAACTTGAAATCTCGTTCAATTTCATTGATTTTATATTCTATCGATGCAGAATAAAGATTATAACAAGAATATAACGTTTTTACTATGTTTAAATACGCGTTTTCATATGATAATTGTCGAAAAACGTAATCGACATACGCGAATTTCGGTATATGCGAAGATAAAATCGTGAAATCTTTAATAATACTTGTGCCACGGTTAGAAAAATGTTACCAATCGATTCAGAACATTGCATTTCATGAGATCAAACATCTATTTTATATTGGAATCAAAGTTTTTAACATTCTTTCATATCGTATAAACGATTTTTCGCTCATATACGCGTATCGCCGAAAAACGAAAACTTGAAATCTCGTTCAATTTCATTGATTTTCTATTCTATCGATGCAGAATAAAGAATATAACAAGAATATAACGTTTTTACTATGTTTAAATACGCGTTTTCATATGATAATTGTCGAAAAACGTAATCGACATACGCGAATTTCGGTATACGCGAAGATAAAATCGTGAAATTTTTAATAATACTTGTGCCACAGTTAGAAAAATGTTACCAATCGATTCAGAACATTGGATTTCATAAGATCAAACGTCTATTTTATATTGGAATGAAAGTTTTTAACATTCTTTCATATCGTATATAAGATTTTTCGCTCATATACGCGGATCGTCGAAAAACGAAAACTTGAAATCTCGTTCAATTTCATTGATTTTATATTCCATCGATGCAGAATAAAGAATATAACAAGAATATAACGTTTTTACTATGTTTAAATACGCGTTATCATACGATAATTGTCGAAAAACGTAATCGACATACGCGAATTTCGGTATACGCGAAGATAAAATCGTGAAATCTTTAATAATACTTGTGCCACAGTTAGAAAATTGTTACCAATCGATTCAGAACATTGCATTTCATTAGATCAAACGTCTATTTTATATTGGAATCAAAGTTTTTAACATTCTTTCATATCTTATATACGATTTTTCGCTCATATACGCGTATCGTAGAAAAACGAAAACTTGAAATCTCGTTCAATTTCATTGATTTTATATTCTATCGATGCAGAATAAAGAATATAACAAGAATATAACGTTTTTACTATGTTTAAATACGCGTTTTCATATGATAATTGTCGAAAAACGTAATCGACATACGCGAATTTCGGTATATGCGAAGATAAAATCGTGAAATCTTTAATAATACTTGTGCCACAGTTAGATAAATGTTACCAATCGATTCAGAACATTGTATTTCATGAGATCAAACATCTATTTTATATTGGAATCAAAGTTTTTAACATTCTTTCATATCGTATAAACGATTTTTCGCTCATATACGCGTATCGCCGAAAAGCGAAAACTTGAAATCTCTATCAATTTCATTGATTTTCTATTCTATCGATGCAGAATAAAGAATATAACAGGAATATAACGTTTTTACTATGTTTAAATACGCGTTTTCATATGATAATTGTCGAAAAACGTAATAGACATACGCGAATTTCTGTATATAAGAAGATAAAATCATGAAATCTTTAATAATACTTGTGCCACACTTAGAAAAGTGTTACCAATCGATTCAGAACATTGCATTTCATAAGATCAAACATCTATTTTATATTGGAATCAAAGTTTTTAACATTCTCTCATATCGTATATACGATTTTTCGCTCATATACGCGTATCGTCGAAAAACGAAAACTTGAAATCTCGTTCAATTTCATTGATTTTATATTTTATCGATGCAGAATAAAGTATATAACAGGAATATAACGTTTTTACTATGTTTAAATACGCGTTTTCATATGATAATTGTCGAAAAACGTAATAGACATACGCGGATTTCGGTATATAAGAAGATAAAATCGTGAAATCTTTACTAATACTTGTGCCACAGTTAGAAAAATGTTACCAATCGATTCAGAACATTGCATTTCATAAGATCAAACATCTATTTTATAATGGAATCCAATTTTTTAACATTCTTTCATATCGTACATACGATTTTTCGCTCATTTACGCGTATCGTCGAAAAACGATAACTTGAAATCTCGTTAAATTTCATTGATTTTATATTCTATCGATGCAGAATAAAGAATATAACAGGAATATAACGTTTTTACTATGTTTAAATACGCGTTTTCATATGATAATTGTCGAAAAACGTAATAGACATACGCGAATTTCGGTATATAAGAAGATAAAATCATGAAATCTTTAATAATACTTGTGCCACAGTTAGAGAAGTGTTACCAATCGATTCAGAACATTGCATTTCATAAGATCAAACATCTATTTTATATTGGAATCAATGTTTTTAACATTCTTTCATATCGTATATACGATTTTTCGCACATATACGCGTATCGTCGAAAAACGAAAACTTGAAATCTCGTTCAATTTCATTGATTTTATATTCTTTCGATGCAGAATAAAGAATATAACAAGAATATAACGTTTTTACTATGTTTAAATACGCATTTTCATTTGATAATTGTCGAAAAACGTAATCGACCTACGCGAATTTCGGTATATGCGAAGATAAAATCGTGAAATCATTAATAATACTTGTGCCACAGTTAGAAAAATGTTACCAATCGATTCAGAACATTGCATTTCATAAGATCAAACATCTATTTTATATTGGAATCAAAGTTTTTAACATTCTATCATATCGTATATACGATTCTTCGCTCATATACGCGTATCGTCGAAAAACGAAAAGTTGAAATCTCCTTCAATTTCATTGATTTTATATTCTATCGATGCAGAATAAAGAATATAACAAGAATATAACGTTTTTACTTTGTTTAAATACGCGTTTTCATATGATAATTGTCGAAAAACGTAATCGACATACGCGAATTTCGGTATATGCGAAGATAAAATCGTGAAATCTTTAATAATACTTGTGCCACAGTTAGAAAAATGTTACCAATCGATTCAGAAAATTGCATTTCATAAGATAAAACGTCTATTTTATATTAGATCAAAGATTTTAACATTCTTTCATATCGTATATACGATTTTTCGCTCATATACGCGTATCGTCGATAAACGAAAACTTAAAATCTCGTTCAATTTCAATGATTTTATATTCTATCGATGCAGAATAAAGAATATAACAAGAATATAACGTTTTTACTATGTCTATATACGGGTTTTCATAAGATAATTGTCGAAAAACGTAATCGACATACGCGAATTTCGGTATACGCGAAGATAAAATCGTGAAATCTTTAATAATACTTGTGCCACAGTTAGAAAAATGTTACCAATCGATTCAGAACATTGCATTTCATAAGATCAAACATCTATTTTATAATGGAATCCAATTTTTTAACATTCTTTCATATCGTACATACGATTTTTCGCTCATTTACGCGTATCGTCGAAAAACGATAACTTGAAATCTCGTTAAATTTCATTGATTTTATATTCTATCGATGCAGAATAAAGAATATAACAGGAATATAATGTTTTTACTATGTTTAAATACGCGTTTTCATAAGATAAATGTCGAAAAACGTAATAGACATACGCGAATTTCGGTATATAAGAAGATAATATCATGAAATCTTTAATAATCCTTGTGCCACAGTTAGAAGAGTGTTACCAATCGATTCAGAACATTGCATTTCATAAGATCAAACATCTATTTTATATTGGAATCAAAGTTTTTAACATTCTTTCATATCGTACATACGATTTTTCGCTCATTTACGCGTATCGTCGAAAAACGATAACTTGAAATCTCGTTAAATTTCATTGATTTTATATTCTATCGATGCAGAATAAAGAATATAACAGGAATATAATGTTTTTACTATGTTTAAATACGCGTTTTCATAAGATAAATGTCGAAAAACGTAATAGACATACGCGAATTTCGGTATATAAGAAGATAATATCATGAAATCTTTAATAATCCTTGTGCCACAGTTAGAAGAGTGTTACCAATCGATTCAGAACATTGCATTTCATAAGATCAAACATCTATTTTATATTGGAATCAAAGTTTTTAACATTCTCTCATATCGTATATACGATTTTTCGCTCATATACGCGTATCGTCGAAAAACGAAAACTTGAAATCTCGTTCAATTTCATAGATTTTATATTCTATCGATGCAGAATAAAGAATATAACAGGAATATAACGTTTTTACTATGTTTAAATACGCGTTTTCATATGATAATTGTCGAAAAACGTAATAGACATACGCGAATTTCTGTATATAAGAAGATAAAATCATGAAATCTTTAATAATACTTGTGCCACACTTAGAAAAGTGTTACCAATCGATTCAGAACATTGCATTTCATAAGATCAAACATCTATTTTATATTGGAATCAAAGTTTTTAACATTCTCTCATATCGTATATACGATTTTTCGCTCATATACGCGTATCGTCGAAAAACGAAAACTTGAAATCTCGTTCAATTTCATTGATTTTATATTTTATCGATGCAGAATAAAGAATATAACAGGAATATAACGTTTTTACTATGTTTAAATACGCGTTTTCATATGATAATTGTCGAAAAACGTAATAGACATACGCGGATTTCGGTATATAAGAAGATAAAATCGTGAAATCTTTACTAATACTTGTGCCACAGTTAGAAAAATGTTACCAATCGATTCAGAACATTGCATTTCATAAGATCAAACATCTATTTTATAATGGAATCCAATTTTTTAACATTCTTTCATATCGTACATACGATTTTTCGCTCATTTACGCGTATCGTCGAAAAACGATAACTTGAAATCTCGTTAAATTTCATTGATTTTATATTCTATCGATGCAGAATAAAGAATATAACAGGAATATAACGTTTTTACTATGTTTAAATACGCGTTTTCATATGATAATTGTCGAAAAACGTAATAGACATACGCGAATTTCGGTATATAAGAAGATAAAATCATGAAATCTTTAATAATACTTGTGCCACAGTTAGAGAAGTGTTACCAATCGATTCAGAACATTGCATTTCATAAGATCAAACATCTATTTTATATTGGAATCAATGTTTTTAACATTCTTTCATATCGTATATACGATTTTTCGCACATATACGCGTATCGTCGAAAAACGAAAACTTGAAATCTCGTTCAATTTCATTGATTTTATATTCTTTCGATGCAGAATAAAGAATATAACAAGAATATAACGTTTTTACTATGTTTAAATACGCATTTTCATTTGATAATTGTCGAAAAACGTAATCGACCTACGCGAATTTCGGTATATGCGAAGATAAAATCGTGAAATCATTAATAATACTTGTGCCACAGTTAGAAAAATGTTACCAATCGATTCAGAACATTGCATTTCATAAGATCAAACATCTATTTTATATTGGAATCAAAGTTTTTAACATTCTATCATATCGTATATACGATTTTTCGCTCATATACGCGTATCGTCGAAAAACGAAAAGTTGAAATCTCCTTCAATTTCATTGATTTTATATTCTATCGATGCAGAATAAAGAATATAACAAGAATATAACGTTTTTACTTTGTTTAAATACGCGTTTTCATATGATAATTGTCGAAAAACGTAATCGACATACGCGAATTTCGGTATATGCGAAGATAAAATCGTGAAATCTTTAATAATACTTGTGCCACAGTTAGAAAAATGTTACCAATCGATTCAGAACATTGCATTTCATAAGATCAAACATCTATTTTATAATGGAATCCAATTTTTTAACATTCTTTCATATCGTACATACGATTTTTCGCTCATTTACGCGTATCGTCGAAAAACGATAACTTGAAATCTCGTTAAATTTCATTGATTTTATATTCTATCGATGCAGAATAAAGAATATAACAGGAATATAATGTTTTTACTATGTTTAAATACGCGTTTTCATAAGATAAATGTCGAAAAACGTAATAGACATACGCGAATTTCGGTATATAAGAAGATAAAATCATGAAATCTTTAATAATCCTTGTGCCACAGTTAGAAGAGTGTTACCAATCGATTCAGAACATTGCATTTCATAAGATCAAACATCTATTTTATATTGGAATCAAAGTTTTTAACATTCTCTCATATCGTATATACGATTTTTCGCTCATATACGCGTATCGTCGAAAAACGAAAACTTGAAATCTCGTTCAATTTCATAGATTTTATATTCTATCGATGCAGAATAAAGAATGTAACAAGAATATAACGTTTTTACTATGTTTAAATACGCGTTTTCATATGATAATTGTCGAAAAACCTAATCGACATGCGCGAATTTCGGTATATGCGAAGATAAAATCGTGAAATCTTTAGTAATACTTGTGCCACAGTTAGAAAAATGTTACCAATCGATTCAGAACATTGCATTTCATAAGATAAAACGTCTATTTTATATTAAATCAAAGATTTTAACATTCTTTCATATCGTATATACGATTTTTCGCTCATATACGCGTATCGTCGAAAAACGAAAACTTGAAATCTCCTTCAATTTCATTGATTTTATATTCTATCGATGCAGAATAAAGAATATAACAAGAATATAACGTTTTTACTATGTTTAAATACGGGTTTTCATATGATAATTGTCGAAAAACGTAATCGACATACGCGAATTTCGGTATACGCGAAGATAAAATCGTGAAATCTTTAATAATACTTGTGCCACAGTTAGAAAAATGTTACCAATCGATTCAGATAATTGCATTTCATAAGATAAAACGTCTATTTTATATTGGAATCAAAGTTTTTAACATTCTTTCATATCGTACATACGATTTTTCGCTCATTTACGCGTATCGTCGAAAAACGATAACTAGAAATCTCGTTAAATTTCATTGATTTTATATTCTATCGATGCAGAATAAAGAATATAACAGGAATATAATGTTTTTACTATGTTTAAATACGCGTTTTCATATGATAATTGTCGAAAAACGTAATAGACATACGCGAATTTCGGTATATAAGAAGATAAAATCATGAAATCTTTAATAATACTTGTGCCACAGTTAGAAGAGTGTTACCAATCGATTCAGAACATTGCATTTCATAAGATCAAACATCTATTTTATATTGGAATCAAAGTTTTTAACATTCTCTCATATCGTATATACGATTTTTCGCTCATATACGCGTATCGTCGAAAAACGAAAACTTGAAATCTCGTTCAATTTCATTCCTTTTATATTCTATCGATGCAGAATAAAGAATGTAACAAGAATATAACGTTTTTACTATGTTTAAATACGGGTTTTCATATGATAATTGTCGAAAAACGTAATCGATATACGCGAATTTCGGTATACGCGAAGATAAAATCGTGATATCTTTAATAATACTTGTGCCACAGTTAGAGAAATGTTACCAATCGATTCAGAAAATTGCATTTCATAAGATAAAACGTCTATTTTATATTAGATCAAAGATTTTAACATTCTTTCATATCGTATATACGATTTTTCGCTCATATACGCGTATCGTCGATAAACGAAAACTTGAAATCTCGTTCAATTTCATTGATTTTATATTCTATCGATGCAGAATAAAGAATATAACAAGAATATAACGTTTTTACTATGTTTAAATACGGGTTTTCATATGATAATTGTCGAAAAACGTAATCGACATACGCGAATTTCGGTATACGCGAAGATAAAATCGTGAAATCTTTAATAATACTTGTGCCACAGTTAGAGAAGTGTTACCAATCGATTCAGAACATTGCATTTCATAAGATCAAACATCTATTTTATATTGGAATCAATGTTTTTAACAATCTTTCATATCGTATATACGATTTTTCGCACATATACGCGTATCGTCGAAAAACGAAAACTTGAAATCTCGTTCAATTTCATTGATTTTATATTCTTTCGATGCAGAATAAAGAATATAACAAGAATATAACGTTTTTACTATGTTTAAATACGCATTTTCATTTGATAATTGTCGAAAAACGTAATCGACCTACGCGAATTTCGGTATATGCGAAGATAAAATCGTGAAATCATTAATAATACTTGTGCCACAGTTAGAAAAATGTTACCAATCGATTCAGAACATTGCATTTCATAAGATCAAACATCTATTTTATATCGGAATCAAAGTTTTTAACATTCTATCATTTCGTATATACGATTCTTCGCTCATATACGCGTATCGTCGAAAAACGAAAAGTTGAAATCTCCTTCAATTTCATTGATTTTATATTCTATCGATGCAGAATAAAGAATATAACAAGAATATAACGTTTTTACTTTGTTTAAATACGCGTTTTCATATGATAATTGTCAAAAACGTAATCGACATACGCGAATTTCGGTATATGCGAAGATAAAATCGTGAAATCTTTAATAATACTTGTGCCACAGTTAGAAAAATGTTACCAATCGATTCAGAACATTGCATTTCATAAGATAAAACGTCTATTTTATATTAAATCAAAGATTTTAACATTCTTTCATATCGTATATACGATTTTTCGCTCATATACGCGTATCGTCGAAAAACGAAAACTTGAAATCTCCTTCAATTTCATTGATTTTATATTCTATCGATGCAGAATAAAGAATATAACAAGAATATAACGTTTTTACTATGTTTAAATACGGGTTTTCATATGATAATTGTCGAAAAACGTAATCGACATACGCGAATTTCGGTATACGCGAAGATAAAATCGTGAAATCTTTAATAATACTTGTGCCACAGTTAGAAAAATGTTACCAATCGATTCAGATAATTGCATTTCATAAGATAAAACGTCTATTTTATATTGGAATCAAAGTTTTTAACATTCTTTCATATCGTACATACGATTTTTCGCTCATTTACGCGTATCGTCGAAAAACGATAACTAGAAATCTCGTTAAATTTCATTGATTTTATATTCTATCGATGCAGAATAAAGAATATAACAGGAATATAATGTTTTTACTATGTTTAAATACGCGTTTTCATATGATAATTGTCGAAAAACGTAATAGACATACGCGAATTTCGGTATATAAGAAGATAAAATCATGAAATCTTTAATAATACTTGTGCCACAGTTAGAAGAGTGTTACCAATCGATTCAGAACATTGCATTTCATAAGAACAAACATCTATTTTATATTGGAATCAAAGTTTTTAACATTCTCTCATATCGTATATACGATTTTTCGCTCATATACGCGTATCGTCGAAAAACGAAAACTTGAAATCTCGTTCAATTTCATTCCTTTTATATTCTATCGATGCAGAATAAAGAATGTAACAAGAATATAACGTTTTTACTATGTTTAAATACGGGTTTTCATATGATAATTGTCGAAAAACGTAATCGATATACGCGAATTTCGGTATACGCGAAGATAAAATCGTGATATCTTTAATAATACTTGTGCCACAGTTAGAGAAATGTTACCAATCGATTCAGAAAATTGCATTTCATAAGATAAAACGTCTATTTTATATTAGATCAAAGATTTTAACATTCTTTCATATCGTATATACGATTTTTCGCTCATATACGCGTATCGTCGATAAACGAAAACTTGAAATCTCGTTCAATTTCAATGATTTTATATTCTATCGATGCAGAATAAAGAATATAACAAGAATATAACGTTTTTACTATGTCTATATACGGGTTTTCATAAGATAATTGTCGAAAAACGTAATCGACATACGCGAATTTCGGTATACGCGAAGATAAAATCGTGAAATCTTTAATAATACTTTTGCCACAGTTAGAAAAATGTTACCAATCGATTCAGAACATTGCATTTCATAAGATCAAACATCTATTTTATATTGGAATCAAAGTTTTTAACATTCTATCATATCGTATATACGATTCTTCGCTCATATACGCGTATCGTCGAAAAACGAAAACTTGAAATCTCCTTCAATTTCATTGATTTTATATTCTATCGATGCAGAATAAAGAATATAACAAGAATATAACGTTTTTACTATGTTTAAATACGGGTTTTCATATGATAATTGTCGAAAAACGTAATCGACATACGCGAATTTCGGTATACGCGAAGATAAAATCGTGAAATCTTTAATAATACTTGTGCCACAGTTAGAAAAATGTTACCAATCGATTCAGAAAATTGCATTTCATAAGATAAAACGTCTATTTTATATTGGAATCAAAGTTTTTAACATTCTTTCATATCGTACATACGATTTTTCGCTCATTTACGCGTATCGTCGAAAAACGATAACTAGAAATCTCGTTAAATTTCATTGATTTTATATTCTATCGATGCAGAATAAAGAATATAACAGGAATATAATGTTTTTACTATGTTTAAATACGCGTTTTCATATGATAATTGTCGAAAAACGTAATAGACATACGCGAATTTCGGTATATAAGAAGATAAAATCATGAAATCTTTAATAATACTTGTGCCACAGTTAGAAGAGTGTTACCAATCGATTCAGAACATTGCATTTCATAAGATCAAACATCTATTTTATATTGGAATCAAAGTTTTTAACATTCTCTCATATCGTATATACGATTTTTCGCTCATATACGCGTATCGTCGAAAAACGAAAACTTGAAATCTCGTTCAATTTCATTCCTTTTATATTCTATCGATGCAGAATAAAGAATGTAACAAGAATATAACGTTTTTACTATGTTTAAATACGGGTTTTCATATGATAATTGTCGAAAAACGTAATCGATATACGCGAATTTCGGTATACGCGAAGATAAAATCGTGATATCTTTAATAATACTTGTGCCACAGTTAGAGAAATGTTACCAATCGATTCAGAAAATTGCATTTCATAAGATAAAACGTCTATTTTATATTAGATCAAAGATTTTAACATTCTTTCATATCGTATATACGATTTTTCGCTCATATACGCGTATCGTCGATAAACGAAAACTTGAAATCTCGTTCAATTTCATTGATTTTATATTCTATCGATGCAGAATAAAGAATATAACAAGAATATAACGTTTTTACTATGTTTAAATACGGGTTTTCATATGATAATTGTCGAAAAACGTAATCGACATATGTGAATTTCGGTATACGCGAAGATAAAATCGTGAAATCTTTAATAATACTTGTGCCACAGTTAGAAAAATGTTACCAATCGATTCAGATAATTGCATTTCATAAGATAAAACGTCTATTTTATATTGGAATCAAAGTTTTTAACATTCTTTCATATCGTACATACGATTTTTCGCTCATTTACGCGTATCGTCGAAAAACGATAACTAGAAATCTCGTTAAATTTCATTGATTTTATATTCTATCGATGCAGAATAAAGAATATAACAGGAATATAATGTTTTTACTATGTTTAAATACGCGTTTTCATATGATAATTGTCGTAAAACGTAATAGACATACGCGAATTTCGGTATATAAGAAGATAAAATCATGAAATCTTTAATATTACTTGTGCCACAGTTAGAAGAGTGTTACCAATCGATTCAGAACATTACATTTCATAAGATCAAACATCTATTTTATATTGGAATCAAAGTTTTTAACATTCTCTCATATCGTATATACGATTTTTCGCTCATATACGCGTATCGTCGAAAAACGAAAACTTGAAATCTCGTTCAATTTCATTGATTTTATATTATATCGATGCAGAATAAAGAATATAACAGGAATATAACGTTTTTACTATGTTTAAATACGCGTTTTCATATGATAATTGTCGAAAAACGTAATAGACATACGCGGATTTCGGTATATAAGAAGATAAAATCGTGAAATCTTTACTAATACTTGTGCCACAGTTAGAAAAATGTTACCAATCGATTCAGAACATTGCATTTCATAAGATCAAACATATATTTTATAATGGAATCCAATTTTTTAACATTCTTTCATATCGTACATACGATTTTTCGCTCATTTACGCGTATCGTCGAAAAACGATAACTTGAAATCTCGTTAAATTTCATTGATTTTATATTCTATCGATGCAGAATAAAGAATATAACAGGAATATAACGTTTTTACTATGTTTAAATACGCGTTTTCATATGATAATTGTCGAAAAACGTAATAGACATACGCGAATTTCTGTATATAAGAAGATAAAATCATGAAATCTTTAATAATACTTGTGCCACACTTAGAAAAGTGTTACCAATCGATTCAGAACATTGCATTTCATAAGATCAAACATCTATTTTATATTGGAATCAAAGTTTTTAACATTCTCTCATATCGTATATACGATTTTTCGCTCATATACGCGTATCGTCGAAAAACGAAAACTTGAAATCTCGTTCAATTTCATTGATTTTATATTATATCGATGCAGAATAAAGAATATAACAGGAATATAACGTTTTTACTATGTTTAAATACGCGTTTTCATATGATAATTGTCGAAAAACGTAATAGACATACGCGGATTTCGGTATATAAGAAGATAAAATCGTGAAATCTTTACTAATACTTGTGCCACAGTTAGAAAAATGTTACCAATCGATTCAGAACATTGCATTTCATAAGATCAAACATCTATTTTATATTGGAATCAAAGTTTTTAACATTCTTTCATATCGTATAAACGATTTTTCGCTCATATACGCGTATCGTCGAAAAACGAAAACTTGAAATATTGTTCAATTTCATTGATTTTATATTCTATCGATGCAGAATGAAGAATATAACAAGAATATAACGTTTTTTCTATGTTTAAATACGCGTTTTCATATGATAAATGTCGAAAAACGTAATCGACATACGCGAATTTCGGTATACGCGAAGATGAAATCGTGAAATCTTTAATAATTCTTGTGCCACAGTTAGAAGAATGTTACGAATCGATTCAGAACATTGCATTTCATAAGATCAAACGTCTACTTTATATTGGAATCAAAGTTTTTAACATTCTTTCATATCGTATATACGATTTTTCGCTCAAATACGCGTATCGTCGAAAAACGAAAACATGAAATCTCGTTCAATTTCATTGATTTCATATTCTATCGATGCAGAATAAAGAATATAACAAGAATATAACGTTTTTACTATGTATAAATACGCCTTTTCATATGATAATTGTCGAAAAACGTAATCGACATACGCGAATTTCGGTATACGCGAAGATAAAATCGTGAAATCTTTAATAATACTTGTGCCACAGTTAGAAAAATGTTACCAATCGATTCAGAACATTGCATTTCATAAGATCAAACATCTATTTTATATTGGAATCAAAGTTTTTAACATTCTTTCATATCGTATAAACGATTTTTCGCTCATATACGCGTATCGTCGAAAAACGAAAACTTGAAATCTCGTTCAATTTCATTGATTTTATATACTATCGATGCAGAATAAAGAATATAACAAGAATATAACGTTTTTACATTGTTTAAATACGCGTTTTCATATGATAATTGTCGAAAAACGTAATCGACATACGCGAATTTCGGTATATGCGAAGATAAAATCGTGAAATCTTTAATAATACTTATGCCACAGTTAGAAAATTGTTACCAATCGATTCAGAACATTGCATTTCATAAGATCAAACATCTATTTTATATTGCAATCAAAGTTTTTAACATTCTTTCATATCGTATAAACGATTTTTCGCTCATATACGCGTATCGTCGAAAAACGAAAACTTGAAATCTCGTTCAATTTCATTGATTTTATATTCTATCGATGCAGAATAAAGAATATAACAAGTATATAACGTTTTTACTATGTTTAAATACGCGGTTTCATATGATAAATGTCGAAAAACGTAATCGACAAACGCGAATTTCGGTATATGCGAAGATAAAATCGTGAAATCTTTAATAATACTTGTGCCACAGTTAGAAAAATGTTACCAATCGATTCAGAACATTGCATTTCATAAGATCAAACATCTATTTTATATTGGAATCAAAGTTTTTAACATTCTTTCATATCGTATATACGATTTTTCGCTCATATACGCGTATCGCCGAAAAACGAAAACTTGAAATCTCGTTGAATTTCATTGATTTTATATTCTATCGATGCAGAATAAAGAATATAACAAGAATATAACGTTTTTACTGTGTTTAAATACGCGTTTTCATATGATAATTGTCGAAAAACGTAATCGACATACGCGAATTTCGGTATACGCGAAGATAAAATCGTGAAATCTTTAATAATACTTGTGCCACAGTTAGGAAAATGTTACCAATCGATTCAGAACATTGCATTTCATAAGATCAAACATCTATTTTATATTGGAATCAAAGTTTTTAACATTCTTTCATAACGTATATACGATTTTTCGTTCATATACGCGTATCGATGAAAAACGAAAACTTGAAATCTCGGTCAATTTCATTGATTTTATATTCTATCGAGGCAGAATAAAGAATATAACAAGAATATAACGTTTTTATTATGTTTAAATACGCGTTTTCATATGATAATTTTCGAAAAACATAATCGACATACGCGAATTTCGGTATATGCGAAGATAAAATCGTGAAATCTTTAATAATACTTGTGCCACAGTTAGGAAAATGTTACCAATCGATTCAGAACATTGCATTTCATAAGATCAAACATCTATTTTATATTGGAATCAAAGTTTTTAACATTCTTTCATATCGTATAAACGATTTTTCGCTCATATACGCGTATCGTCGAAAAACGAAAACTTGAAATATTGATCAATTTCATTGATTTTATATTCTATCGATGCAGAATAAAGAATATAACAAGAATATAACGTTTTTTCTATGTTTAAATACGCGTTTTCATATGATAAATGTCGAAAAACGTAATCTACATACGCAAATTTCGGTATATGCGAAGATAAAATCGTGAAATCTTTAATAATACTTGTGCCACAGTTAGAAAAATGTTACCAATCGATTCAGAACATTGCATTTCATAAGATCAAACATCTATTTTATTTTGGAATCAAAGTTTTTAACATTCTTTCATATCGTATATATGATTTTTCGCTCATATACGCGTATCGCCGAAAAACGAAAACTTGAAATCTCGTTCAATTTCATTGATTTTATATTCTATCGAGGCAGAATAAAGAATATAACAAGAATATAACATTTTTACTATGTTTAAATACGTTTTTTCATATGATAAATGTCGAAAAACGTAATCGACATACGCGAATTTCGGTATAGGCGAAGATAAAATCGTGAAATCTTTAATAATACTTGTGACACAGTTAGAAAAATGTTACCCATCGATTCAGAACATTGCATTTCATAACATCAAACATCTATTTTATATTGGAATCAAAGTTTTTAACATACTTTCATATCGAATAATCGATTTTTCGCTCATATACGCGTATCGTAGAAAAACGAAAATTCGAAATCTCGTTCAATTTCATTGATTTTATATTCTATCGATGCAGAATAAAGAATATAACAAGTATATAACGTTTTTACTATGTTTAAATACGCGTTTTCATATGATAAATGTCGAAAAACGTATTCGACATACGCGAATTTCGGTATATGCGAAGATAAAATCGTGAAATCTTTAATAATACTTGTGCCACAGTTAGGAAAATGTTACCAATCGATTCAGAACATTGCATTTCATAAGATCAAACATCTATTTTATATTGGAATCAAAGTTTTTAACATTCTTTCATATCGTATAAACGATTTTTCGCTCATATACGCGTATCGTCGAAAAACGAAAACTTGAAATCTTGTTCAATTTCATTGATTTTATATTCTATCGATGCAGAATAAAGAATATAACAAGAATATAACGTTTTTACTATGTTTAAATACGCGTTTTCATATGATAATTGTCGAAAAACGAAATCGACATACGCGAATTTCGGTATATGCGAAGATAAAATCGTGAAATCTTTAATAATACTTGTGCCACAGTTAGAAAAATGTTACCAATCGATTCAGAACATTGCATATCATAAGACCAAACATCTATTTTATATTGGAATCAAAGTTTTTAACATACTTTCATATCGAATAAACGATTTTTCGCTCATATACGCGTATCGTAGAAAAACGAAAATTCGAAATCTCGTTCAATTTCATTGATTTTATATTCTATCGATGCAGAATAAAGAATATAACAAGTATATAACGTTTTTACTATGTTTAAATACGCGTTTTCATATGATAAATGTCGAAAAAGGTAATCGACATACGCGAAATTCGGTATATGCGAAGATAAAATCGTGAAATCTATAATAATACTTGTGCTACAGTTAGAAAAATGTTACCAAACGATTCAGAACATTGCATTTCATAAGATCAAAGATCTATTTTATATTGGAATCAAAGTTTTTAACATTCTTTA
>NC_060957.1:4820397-4887897 GCF_910589235.1 Vespa crabro
GCACAATCCTGTTACTAATGTGCAGTGCGTCATCTCGAAATATCTTTCTAAGAATGCTATTGGGTTGTACCTTGCGGACTTATAAAATTAATTGAATTTACGATGATCATTATAAATTTCTAATCAAACATATCGAATTTATTGAAGAAATAAATATACGTGTATATTTATTACATATAATAATATCGAATAATGATGAATGAATAATTGAGAATACATTTAAAATTCGTTTTCTTTTCAAACGAAATTCTTCATGGTTGGACTAAGGTTGTAAAAGATCTACGCCAACCGATGACGTCAGATGCTTGCTTGGGATCAATCGGAAAGTCAAGTCGCGATAATTGCAACAATCGCGCAGATATATTACGAGCGGACTCATCGCTCATTCACTTTTAGTTGATTCATGTCTGGTTTTTTTTTCTTTCTCTCCTTTCTCTCTTTTATGTAATGCAACTTAAAATACATTTTCATAAACAAATTTTACTTTAACAGAAATTGATAGGACAAGCTAATAAACAAATAGGATTGTTAAAATTGCAGATGCATCATGACGCAATATTAATCCATTTAACGATCATAAAGATCATCGTGGGAGCGTCAAACTTTTTCAATACCCACATTCGATGAACGTTTCATTGGTATTTCGAATCGAGTTAGCAAAGAGAAGAAAAATTAATCGTTTAACGGGGACACAATAATTGGCAAACCGACGGTTAACGTAGCTCGCTAAATCATTAATTATCTCTGGAAGCGAACCTTTTACCCTTATGAAATACGTATAAACTTATACGATTCTGACTGATCGAAGTGTTCTATAAAATGTAATAAATAAAACATCCGTAGACAAGCGCGACATTTTAAACTCGCTGAGTATATTGAATCGATACATACTTTTCTTTTTATGCTTTACCTTCGAGTTTTGCATTAAGAATTATGGATCTTGATCGAGTTATTCGAGGAAAATCAATTCGTTCCTTCGATAAAATTAATCTGGGAAACTGAACGAATCGGTTTCTTTATTTCAGATGGAGAATCAAGGCTTCGAAGGAGAGCAATGTCGCAATAACGGAAGCAGTTATTTTATTCACACAAATTCCGCGATACATCCTGACGTTCACGTTTACGAGGACATCGGTCCAAGTCGTGAAGAATTCTGTAGAATTTCTTCCGGTTTCCTCGAAGAGTCAGCTCGTTCGAAAGTCGAACAGAATGGTCGTTCATTTATAACTTCGAACTTTAAGAACGACGCGACTGAAGGAATTCGATCGGAATCTTCTCAGTCGATTTATTTCCAACGAAATTTAACGTTGCCTTTTCGCCGAGGACTTTTATCGTCAACTTCGTCTCCTTCGACGAGTTACTCCATATGGGAAAAGAGATGGAAAAGTAGTAAAGAAAAGAAAGATTGTTCGTTAGAGAGAAATCTTTTTGATAATCCACGTTCACGGGAGGATAATGGGAATAAAAATAGTGCATTATCGAGATTGCGAGAAGAAGATCATGTCAGGGCAAACGAAAAAGGCAGGAGAAAGGACTATAAACATTGTAAAAATAAAGGTAACTCTGTGAATTCTGAGAGTCAGGAGAAGGTAAATGCGAATGATGAGAAAGGTAAAGAATCATCATGCTCGTGTCTATCGAACGAAACAATCCTTTTCCAACACAGTGACAAGTTCCTTCCGCTTTGTCACTCATTGTGCAAGACTACCGAAGAATCCACGGAGTTTACGAGACAAAATTCTTCTTCCATTGCGATATTTTCGATCTCAGAGAAGGTTCAACAGCAAAAGCAAGAGCAATATCATCATCGTCATCATCACGAGCAGCAGCACTTACCATCGAGAGCACTCGAATACCTGCAGTACGATAGAAACGACGTTGAAACGAAGCTTGCCCACGTGTTGGAAACTAACGAAGATAAGGCGCTCATTATATCGAAGAGAAGTCAACCAAATATGAGAATAAATTCGATTTACACGCAAGATCATTGGTATGCTAAGGAAGCTCCAATATTTTTCACGGATCTTAAGGAATCAAGTACTTTTCAGGTGAGCGATATACCTTAATTTCGTTGAAGAATTTTTATAAAATTTACATTTATTATTGACTTATTTATAAATTCTTCATATCTCTCTTAATGGTCTTTTTATATTAGCTTATATTTTTAGAAGTAACTATCGATTGTCGTTGATAAAACAGTTTAATAAAGTCAATTAACTGTAGAAAACAAAATAGAAAAATGGACAGGTAACAATGCAACCATTTCAACATATGGAAGTGTTCCCAAGTAATGCACCATTTCTGTAGAAACTTGGAATTAGTTCGATAATTCACCGCCGTGTGGCGCAAAGTGGATATGTCATTCTCGAAAGCAAAATGGTTTCTATATGGAATAAGTTCTAGCTTGTCGGGAAGCAAAGCATACTTACCTGGCGCAGAGGTTACCGTGATCAAGAAGGCGGTTCCTCCAGGGCGAGGCTTTTCCATTGCACTTCGGTTAGGCTGACCCTTGCGAATATCCCTAATGTGGATATCTCGGGCGTATAATTTTTGGTAGTCGGGACTGCGTTCGCGCTGTCCCGGATAATAAAATATCTAAAAATAGTCGTTAAACTTTAAGAAAAATACTACCAAATCACAGACGCGCATCTGATATGTAATATCAACTATATATTCATGGTCTTTATGACTTTTTCTTCAGATTTTTTAATAGAGTTCAAAAATCTCTCTTATTAATATATAAACCTTTCTTCTTGGTAATAAGAGGAAAGGTTTTTGGTTTATTCATTTTATTTCTTCCTTGAATTAGATCCCGTGTAGTAGTAGTAGCTATATTTATACTTCTTCAGACTTCTCGCATGGCAAAAAGCGGGGTTAATTAATTACAGTTTTGAAAGCGATCTCTCTATGTCTACTACTTATTACTTTCTTGATCATTGCACAAAGCTGACTCTGTGCTTTTATGAATCGACGCTCTGTTATTATCGATAACAAATTACGGTTAGTAATATGCTTGGATAATTCTTTTCAATCATCTTTGGTTATTAATGAATAGTACGCAGTATTTTTAGAGTGTTTTATATTTAATCAAGATATCTTCTTTCCCGTTTACATTTCTTGAGGATAAATTAGTTTTAGTATGAATAACGAAGAGATTTAAGGGTCTCGTGGCTTCTATGTCACGTGTTACGAGGATTGCATTTAGTACATTACCATCAAGCATAAAAGTGGTTTATAGTGTTACATCAGTATTGCACACGTGCATGGTTCTCGTGCCAAGTCTTACTAATGGCACAGCAGGAGATTTTCTGGAAGGCTTGTCGAGCTTTGATAAACAAATTATTATCTGCCATTTAATTGCTATCCTCAAAGCCATTTCTCACGTATTAAGGACGTCTAGAAGACGAAATCATCTATTGTTTATTAATTATCACCTATTACTTATTAACATAATTAACGTATGTTTTTTGGACAATGTCCATGTAACATGCTAATTATAATAATTAGTAATATCCATACTTAATTAATTAATGAAAAAAAATATAAAATCATTACACATACGTGTGTATCAGTTTCGATAAAAAAAATTGGTAAACAAATTGAGTTAAAGAAAAATAAAAACAATAAAAAATAAATATATATATATATATATGTACATATAAATGTGTGTGTATATATATATATATACAGGTATTATCCTATAAAGTCAATGCCGTGTGCTTGCACGGTTTCAGTCTGTAAAACACATGCGACGGCCATCCGGTCGATTCTTGACCGAAGAAGATGTGGCCGCTTTAGACTGCTCTTTGCTCGCAAAGAAACGAAACGGAGCGGAAGTGGAAAATATCTATCTATAGCCAGACAGAAGTGTGGGCTGTGCGTCTGGCGCTCCAAAAGTGCGTCGGCTCATCGACGGCGGTGCAAAACTTAAATGTTCATCGGCTCGCTCGTGTACATTTTATACGATGTTGAAAGTGTTAATCGAAGTTTGGAAATACTTGGCCGATTTCGATAATTAAGAAACGATCTAAAGAAAAAAAATAAAAAAGCAAAAGAAAAATCTAAAAAAGCAAGTGTAATCTTTGTCAAAATATCGTGTGAATTTGTAGTTGGGGAAAGAATGCAGTATCGATGGCCGAGCTCAAGGTGCAATATATATACATATATTTGTATTTTGGTATTATACATATTATACAAGTTTTGGTTTATATGTTTTATAATAATACTATTTCGTCATTCACATTAATTTATTAATTTATATATATATATATATATATATATATATAATATATATATATATATATTTGTATTTCGATATTATACATATTATACAAGTTTTGGTTTATACGTTTTATAATAATATTGTTTCATCATTCACATTAATTCATTAATTCATTCGTTATTTCATTTTTTCCCTTTTTTATTATTTCAGAGGGCTTATTCCCTCCCAGTACGAATGCAAACTCCTACTTCGCAAAATCGGGTTAACTTACGAAAAAGCGTCCGTGGCGAACCACCACCGGATCCAGCAAGACTTCACAAACATCATCGCGGATGGACGTTACATCTTGCACGACCACTCGAAGGATCTGGCTGCAATAGATCTTTGATCTTCTTATTGGTCCTTTTATTGATACTTCTCGGAGTAGGCGCTGGTGCTCTTTATATCGTCTTCGGTTAGTTCGATTATCTTTTAGTAAATACATTATTTTGTTATTAACACGTACTTACGTCAAACGATAAGAATGCTCTTCTTATTGATCGGCATGCGTTATTAATATCTTCTATACTTAAAAGAAAGAAAGAAAGAAAGGAAAAAAACAAAAAGATAAAGAAAATACATGGTAAGTCCACGCTGTGATTCGACGAAGCGTACCAATTGCTTGTACGAGATGAATTTAACCGCTGGGTCAACAGAACATTTCCTTTAACTACCTCTCCTCTTGTTTGTTTCCTTTTTTTCGTCTTGAACGCGTGATCAAATTAAAGTACAGTCAGCCAAAAATATATATTAGATATTTATTTCTTAACTTTGTCATATATATATTCCGAAAAATTTTTAATTTATATCTTAAAGAATAACATATTCTAACTTTTTTCTCGATTATACTTTTAGAACCGCAAAAACTACAAATTATTCAACTTTATCTGAAATCGTCGAATGGAAACTCATCGATGCAAAACGTCACATCCGAGGAGTCTTTCAATCAGGTTTTCTCAAACGAATCGAAGAACGTGCCGACGAGAACACCAACGACGAGTACCATTCACATGGCCGATGTATTTTTAAACGTCGACCTGTCGTTCTCCGATGATACTCCATCGCTGATCACGAAAACGGAAACGGAAGCATCGAACATTGTGCATGCGAATACTAATTCAACGAGATATTGCGATGACTGCTTGAGTGGAGAGGTCTGCGTTGGTTTGGTAGATGAAGAAGTGCCTATTTGTAGAATCGGTTTAGATCCTGAAGATCCAACAGGATGTGCTGGTCTGTGTATTATCAACAAGCAAAGATGTCATCGTCTTGACATCGATGCTTTTAGGTACACATAAAAAAAATTTTTTCGAAATTAAACGTTTTTTTAATTTGATCGTTAATTTGACTAAGAAAAAATATACACGTCGATCTATTTATATTTTTATACGTATTTTCTTTTTTTAAATTTTTTTTTTGTATTTTTTTTTATTTTCTATTTCTTTTCAAAGATGCATAGAGATAGAGCACTACTGTCTAAACGATGAGTGGACTTGCGTGAATACACTTTGTATTCCTATGGAAAAACGTTGCGACGGTCATATGAACTGTTACGATCACTCTGATGAGTACAATTGCGGTGGGTATAATAAGATATAGCATTGGTTTAAACTCGAATATTTCTCTGTTTCATTTGAAAACGTACCGTATTTTACCGTATTACCCCAGTTTCCTTGTTATCTACAAATTTGTCTACTTAATGGCTTGCCTAGTTTTACATTGTTGCTTTGCGAGGCTTCTGCTCTTCCTATCTTTCATTCCTATGATTCGTCTTATTATAAAATATTACGATATTATTTTCAATTTTTTATGTGATATTTTTTTTTAGATTGCAATTCAGAGACGCATTTTCAGTGCGGCAACGATACTTCTTGCCTACCATTGGAAAGGAGATGCGATGGTAGAATAGATTGTTGGGATGCTAGCGATGAAATTAATTGCACCTTAGGTAAGTAATTTTTTTTTAATTCATCGTACATGAAAGTATATAAATATAAATATATATATATATATATATATATATATATATATATATATATATATATATATATGTGTGTGTGTATATATATACATATGATAGATTGTATGCACAAGTTGGCTTTTTTTACGGAGCTTAATTTGGAAATTCGACAAAAATGATAATATGTAATCATCAAACTCTCAGATTAGTACTTCGTATAATCACATGTAAGAATAAACGCTTGCGTAGTTTTGTATATAATTAGTATTAACGATGTGTAACATTGTTGTTACGATATTCGTTATGTTATATCTCGTTGTTCTATTGAAATATAATTTTTTTATCATGTCAAAATAATTGTATACTTTTGATTAGTTTTATATATATATATATATATATATATATATATATATATACAATATATATATACGTACATACATATATATATATATACAATATATATATATATAATTTTTTTTGTATAGTATATATACATCTTTCATTATGTTTTTTGTTTTCTTCTTCGTAGGTCATAATTTTGGTCGGTGTGAGTACATATCGGTATCTTGAATGCACGAAAATTTTCACATGTAAATCAATGTAGCACTTGATATAACATTGATATTTAGCTTTTTTTTTGCTTGACCCTATTTAACGGCGATCTAAAGTATAAAATAACATCATGATTAGATATTTATTTATTAAATCATTCAACGATAATTAACAAGTAATATTCCTCTTAGCTTGCCCATTGGAAAGCGAATTTACGTGCAGTAACGGGCAATGTATATTAAGGGCTCGATTTTGCGATGGATTGGTCGATTGTGCCGATGGATCGGACGAGCCACATGGATGCGAGGGTCGATGCAATAAGCATGAATTCACATGCCAGTAAATTTATATCTCGTTTGTTTATAAAAAAAAATTTTCTTCTATATCCCACACAGTTCTTATCTAAGTTTTATATTTCTTTCAGAAATAATAGATGCATTGCAAAAGGTGCAAAATGTAATGGAATTGATGATTGCGGAGACTATAGTGATGAAAGACATTGCAAAGATCATGTTATGTAGCATTTATAAATTATGAAAAAATTTACAATGAGCAAGAAAAAGTTATGATACATATACAGTATTTTATATACAAATAATTATATATGTATGTAACGTGTATATATATACACACACACACACGTCTTGTATAGATAGTATAATAATCATGAACGGATAATGAATATTATTAAATAAAAGAGTACTAATTACTTCACAATAAGTTTATTTGTAAATTCCAATTTTTACATAAGAGACTAATTATTTCATATTTGTCATTATTACATAAATATAATCAGGAATATTTGTATTATGCATGTATTGCAAAAAAAATATTTATTTAATCAGTTGTTTTAATTTTAAAAATATATGATCAGAATCATAATCATAATTTTGTTCTATGTATTTATATATTATTACCAATGATTAAAACATTAAATACTGGTACTTCCGTATGTGCTATATTATTAATATTTAAGCATTTTTTAATACAAGATGCTTTATGAATTTTCGAAGCCCGATTAAATAAGCTTCTCGTGTTAATGTATTTTACTATAATTCTTAATATCGTTATTATATATACAGACATTAAATATGCACACTTGCATTTGGATGTTTCATTGTTGAACAAGTGAACCCCTTATAAAAATTCGTCTGGTTCACGTGGGGCATCAAGGTCTCGATAATGAATGACAGGTCGGAAATCTCCTCCACCGCCACTGTAATAGTGAGTATTAGTTTAGTCATTTAATTATAAATAAACAAAAACTGTAGAATGTGGCATAGAAATTTATGTTGTAATAGCAATATTTATATATATATATATATATGATTGTATTTGTATTTCGATGACCAACCAGCATAGGAAACAAATGGAAATGGGTTTAGAATAAAATCACAAATAATTAATAACAAATAGTTTTATTTTGTTGGTCACATATAGTTACAGCATCGATTGATCCTAGTATTCATTTGAAGTAAATAAAAATTTTGTAATTTATTTTCTTCATTTGGAAAAAAACATATATATATATATATATATATATATATATATACATATATATATATATATATATATATATATATACATATATACATATACATATTTTTACGAATATTTGGATCTCGATGCATTTTTAAAATAAGAGTAAATAAAAATATAAAAAAAAATAGTTGTGCTGATTTTGTAACACATTAGTTTTACAAATGAATTTATACTGAGAATTGCAAATGGCAGTGAACAATTTTTGTATTTCTATTTTCTTTTTTCTTTTTTTTTTTTTAGCGATATTGTGTTACATAATCCAGATATAAATCTGTTGGCACAAAAGACCAGACATTTTAAAAAATTTTATTTTATTAATGCAAGAATCAAATGGAATTAAATAAACTTAGAAAATGTCCATGCCCATCTAGTCCAAGTCATTATAATTAATAATAGTTCTTGAAGTTGAATCTGCGGCGACCCTGGAAACATTGTTTTTACTCTTTTCAAAATGTTCCTATTTTGATTGAATTAAAATATCACCTGAATATATACTATATTTAATACGTAAATATATACTATATTTAAGTGTTTCATTTGTTCGACATAATATTTTTTAATAAATTGCGCAAATGCTATATATAGGAGAAAGAGATTAAAAAGATTTGCGAGTTAGAAATATAAAACAAGACAACATACAAAAATATCGAAAGATGAGGAAATCTGTATAATAGAGAAATTCATGTCTTACCTTCCTCTGTTAAAACCACCACGACTGGGACGAGGCATTCCAAATCCTCCGCCAAATCCGCCACCGTAGCCGGAGCCATAACCTCCTCTGCCTCCTCCGTAACCAGCTCCATAACTTCCAAATCTGAAGACAAAGAATAAAGGAATTTCGAAATATATAATATGCTTATAATTTTTTTTAACATTATAGTTATTACGATAAAAGTGTCACTTCAATTTTACTTACGTTGTACAACCGTATGGATTAAAACCTTCACGTGGTCCTTCCCTAGGCGATACTTTATTGCCAGGATGTTCTGGAAGCTGTGGTCGTTTTGGATCTTTCAGATAATTATTAAAATATTCTGCTTCAGTCATAACTTCGTTAACTTTCTCTGCGTGTTTATTGAATATATGTTTACGGATAAAATCAGGTCCCTTGAATTTTTTTCCACTGAGAGGACACAACCATTTATCTTTCGATAATTCTTGCGTGTTCGCTTGCACAAATTTTTCAACTTCACTATATGTCATCGAGTTAAGGAAAATATTTGTGAACCAAAGATATTACGGTGATCTATTTCTTTCCTTACTAAAATTATCAGACTATAGTCATCCGACAAAATTCTGTTTGAATTAATAACGCTAGATGAACGTAGTATATCTTAATATCTTTATGGCAATCAACGTTATCTTGGCATATATTCACTTTGTTCTATATTAATCCTTTAGGGATATGTTTGATCTCAGCACAGTTATAATTCAAAGCTACAATTTTTACCTTTTAATCAAAATAAAATTATTAATATATAGACAGTTAAAAAGATGTAATAATACTCATATAATTAAATAAATTTTTGTTAATCATTGTGGCCATTGTACCATTCGATAGAAAATAATTCTCAATAATATATTACTTATATATCCGATAAAAATATTACTAGAAGGTTAATTTTACATAACTTAAATAAGAAACCAATAATTTTGTATAATACGACAAAGTATCAAATGTTACATTTTGAGATTATAACGAAAGAAATAATCTTTCTGTAATAAAATAAAAAAAGGATACGCATCGGCATTTTTAGCACCAAGTTTATCAAATTCTTCTGTTGACAAAGTCGCAACAGGTTGTAGGAAAGCAGCCATTTTAGTTTCAAAATTACGACAGTATTCTTGCAATTCGGTACTAGTCACCTTAGCTGTGGGTGGAGAACCTCTAACGTGCATTATTCCACATCTATTCGGCATTTCATCTTCATTGGGATATTCACAATGATTGTAATAATCTACCGAATGAACTACTCGTAAATATAATACCAATCTATCTAGTACCTAAAAATAAAACTAAGTATATATCTTTGTGATCGAAGTGTAATAAGGTAATCATTAAATTTTTATATAGGTAAAAATGTCATTACTTTAATTAAGGATGGGTCTCTCTCAATCGGTCCATCTCCATCTCCTCCTAATTGACCTTCCTCTTGGTCACCGGACATACCTAACAATTCTTCTTCTTCTGCTGATGCCTCCTCTATCAAATAATCCGTTATATTTTTCAATACTGGATTTTTCGAAGACAATCCAAAAGCCTAAAAACGTACGGTTTCATATAGTTTCGTGATCAGAAAATTAAGTTATAAAATAATCGAACATAGAAAATAACAAAAAAGAAAAACTTTTGACGACTTACAGCTTGTTCAACTTCACTTTGAGATGTTGTATTTTCTTTATTATCATCGTTTTGTTTGTTCGAATTTTCTTCTTTTTTTTCTTCATTCCACAATCCTACACGATTATCTAAATTATGAACAATCTTTGCGCTAAGCTTAATGTCATGTCTAATTATTTGCTTGTGAGAGGTAATTCCATTTATTCTACGAATACGACGTGACAGATCTCTGTTTACAATAGCGCCTAATTCACAATCTCTTAGCTGCTCCAAAATAAATAATATCCGTAAATATATGTATACATATATATACAGTACATTCTTAAGTATAAAATAATAAGGAACTAATTGTATATATTATACTTACTCGTATATTGTTTAAACTCCAACAGATTTCTTTTATATTAACTTGTCTTTCAAATGAGACCCAACCACGTCGAAACCATCGTCTTTCCGGTTGCGGATCGGCTATTGCAACCCGTAAGAAACCAGGAAAACGCTTACACATCTAATAAAATATCCAATTATGACTAATAATTTGGTCGAAATAATCAACAACAACAAGAAAAAATAATAACAAAAGTAATAATAATTTTTAATTAAAATATATATCTAACCGCTTCGACTTCGGCTTTTGTAATAGTTGGTGCCAAATTTCGGAGAAAGATACTACTAGTTTTATGAAGTGCCCTAGGTTCCTTTTCTTTATCTTCACTGGCTAAATCAATAACAGCCTCTGGCTCAATTGCAGGTTTTTTAGTTTCTATCGAGTCAACTTGCTCTGTTTTTATTTCTTCCTTTTCTTGTTTGATACCTCCATCCTCATTATTATCATTAACGACATCTGTCTTTTCATTTTCGGCTGAGTAAAAACAATTAAAAATATGTAAAAATTTTATAAACACACACACATACATATATATATATATATATATATATATATATATATATATATATATGTTGTATATATATATATATATATATACACACAATATTATAGAATATATATACAAGAACACATATTGTCAGAAAAGGAAAAAACATAAAGATCTTTGTGAAGGAAAGAAAGATAACCAACAGGAAAAGACGGAAGAGGAAATAAAACAAATGAAAAACATAAACAAAATATTAAAACATATCAAAAGGAGGAAAAAAGGATAGAAATAATAAATAAAATAGGGCTACAAAAATGCAAGAAAGTACTTCATGGAGCTGCTAGGAGGAAGAACACAAGAAACAGAAAGAAGAGAATATAATATTTAGATCATGTAGGTATAGCCACGTGCCAACACTTTTTCGAGGTAAAAGGCAATAAAATACAACTACTAACTACGTATATAAAATAAATTATATAAAACATATAAATAAATTTTAATGCATGTAGGTATGCATAATATATAAATGCATGATGCACACACCCACACACACAAAATATTTGAAATTTATAAATATTTACGTGTTTCAGCTTTTGGAGTATCAGCTTTATTGCTGTCACTTCCTGAAGAGCTACTGCTGCTGCTGCTGCTGCTACTACTGTTACTATTGGTTCGTTTTCGTTTCCTCGTATTAATTTCTTCTGATTTTTCTTCTACAATAAAACAAAGTAATGATAGCGTGTACAAAAATAACGACAAATCTAGTACGATAAAGCATGTAATGTAGGCATACTTGTTTCCTCAGATTTGAAGTTTTCTTCCATATCTTTTGTTTCTTCTGCAGATACTTTTATTTTCTCAAGTTCATTTACTGCATTTTCATTTTCTTCAACGTGTTTTACATCAGCATCAGCATTCTGCCCATTTTTACACGATTTTTCTTCAAGTACTAATTCGTCTGTTTTAACATGTTCACTGAAACAATCGAGGTATAATATCATCAAATGTTTCATTAAAAGTTCGTTCATTGATCAAATTTACATGAATTCATACTTCTTTTCAGTTTGTTGCTCCGTTGTAGATTTATTTTTAATTTCACTTTTCTCCTTATTTCCCGTATCCTTCGCAGTTATAGCATTTGATGGTTTCATATCTAAAACTTGTAAATCTTCTTCCGTACCACCTTCCAATTTAATTACAACAGCATCTAAAAGACGCAACAATACATCTGCTTGTTCAGCATCAACTGAAACATTATCTATTTCCCCTGTTTGAAGCATATCCATAAATACTTCAACGCGTTTCTAAAAGATATCATTGAAAAAGGAATTATATAAATCTATAATAATTAATAAATATAAAATGAAATTGAAATATTCTAATTCTATACCTTAAGAGCTGCGAGTTGTTCTTCTTTTCTCTTCAGAGATTCTTCTGGATGATATTTTATTTTGAACCTAATAAATAAATACAAATAAAATTATTATTTTTATATATTATTTTATTGAATATATCATTATTTATATATCTTTATAGTATAATATAGTTGTTGAAGTTGAAAGGCATTTAGTATTAAGATGTAGATATGTTTTTAACAATGATATAATCACAAGTCGTGTACAGCTGAAAACGATCTATATAGTATTTATACAGCAACAATTTATAAATTTATATCAACTAATATCTTTAAATAGACACACGATAGTGTTAATAATCTTATTGCATAGTACTATCATGTTGAAAAAAATAATAATTATTTAATAATATTTTTTAGAATTAATTTTATATATAAAGTAAGATGTATATTTACATTCATAGATACTTCAAATAACGAATAGGATGCAGCAAGAAAATTGCTGTTATATTATTACAACATATATTACTTATATTAATAGTGAAAATAACTCGAAAGATAGATAAAACATGTGAAAGTAGTTTTATATAAAACATTTCAAACCATTTTTTATTCGTTCCAGTCTTGGTCTAAAATAAAATTACAGTTTCAATAAACTAAAATGTATGCTAATATTTTGAATTAGTATTACAACATGACTGCATATCAACATTTTCAGTTACAGAATAAAGCCTCACCTGTAGTGTCATATTTTTACTTGCATTCAGTATTCTCGTTGACACAGTCTATTGCAATGATAGCATAGATTCAAAATTTAAAAATAATTAGCGGGTTTAGAACGCGGCCTACGTGAGCATGTTAGGGCTTTGCGCGCCCAGCTCACATTCTGTTCAACTACCTAATAAACACCTCGATTCTTCTGCGATGCGCGAAACGCGAAATTTATAAAATATCGTACGAAAAAATAAACGGGCGAGATGACCTGTGCCCAAGGTATAAGGCGGTGGCGGCTGTATGCTGTAGGGATAGACAAAGTTGGTCATATCGTTTGAAATTAGCTATCACGTTACATCTGCAATTATAAATTATGATTCAAATAATCCTTCCAGATAGCTTTGTGCCTATTAAGCATTGAGTAATAATATAATTTTGAATTTTTCAATTTCTAATAAGTGCTTTCTTTTTTTAATTTAAAATAGTCAAACAAATCTTTCCTAAAATTCCTATAAAATTATTATATAATGATATATTCTATCATGTGACAGCCATTTAAGAATTTTAATTTTTCTATCGCGCGTCTCACAAATACATCACATTTTAATACAGACCTTTACTATAAAAATTAAATTGCTAACAAATCTCCACAATGATAATTTTAATATAAGTAATATCGTAGAATAATTATATTAACATACCATTCTTCATCTTTGTGTGCTACAAAGAATTCATTGAGTTGCTGCCTTCGGAATTCCAGTTTGTACTCATTATAGCGCTTAATAGCCTCTTCATCTGTAATTGTGTCTTCTTGAGTTCCAAGAAATGCTTTGAAAGACATCATTGGTGGTTGAGTCTCGACATTTGAGTTGCTGAAATTTCCAGCCACCTCACGGCTAAAAACACATTTCAATTTAATATACAAATTTTTAATTTCATATTTTAAGTCTTAGCATATTGTCACTTTTTACTTGTTTATTAGATCGTTATATTTTACCTTAACTTAGCTAAAAGTCTAGGGGTTAAACGACTTCGCTTTCGCATTATTCTCATGTGTTTCATCCAAATTTATGACAATTTAATAATTAGTTTCACATTTAATACTATATTCTAAATATAAATATGAATGTATATAAAAAATGGAATAAACAAACCTGCTACTGTTACCATGGTTGCCATAGTGATGGTTGCCATGGTGAAGAGGTGGATAATGATCTGGACCCCAAGTGCTTCCACCACCACTACCACTTCCACCACCGCCATAATAATCATGTCCATATCTTGGTCTATCATCCCAATCAACTCGCATTCTTTTCATAGGTTGTGCTATATCTTGTGATCGTGCTGGACTGTAACGATCACGTCCACCTCCTCCACCACCACCACCACGATATTCACGATAATCAGGCCTTTGCCTAGGACGACTGGACCATTCCCTAAAATAATCACTATTTTATATTTTTTTTTGGTGAAAGTTTCCCAAATATTTAATTATATAAAATAACTTTTAGTAGAATTGGATTAAATGTTATCAAAAGAATTAATTACACAGCATCACATTCTTAGGATATTATTTGTAAATCATATGATTTTGTCTAATTTAATGTCTCACCTTTGATTAGTAACATTTTTCTTATATGCAGGAAAGGTAGTAACATTAGGGAGAGGGATATGCAAATAAGGAATAATCAAGGACTTCTGTGTTGGTAATTATAAAATATAAAAGAGTAAGTATATCAATTGAATTTTGATATTGCAGTGTGAAATGTATATATTTATTACCTTCAACTTCAAATTATTTTTCCTGAAACCGATTAATATCATATCTATGTTACTGTTTACAAGGAACAAAATATTTTGTCCATTTTTCCCTATTGTATTTCGATGTGTATGATTTTATTTTAATTAGCATTATCTATTTTAATAAGTAGATACTTCTACGTACCTGTCAACCCAATCATCTCTTCTACGATCATCTCTGCGCCCTTCACGAGAATATGATTCAGTTCTTTCACCTCTGAACTTATCTCGTCTTTTTCTATCGTATTCATCATCTGAATCTCCCATTTTTCGTATAATATTTATAAAAATGTTCTGTAATTTATCAAATATTAAAATAAATAAAATAAAATGTATTAAGGTGGTACTGCTGTATCAAGATAATTACAAATATATATATGCAAAAGATTTCAGAGATATTAATAAAGATAAATAATTTTATCAATATAATTATTAAGACTTTATCTCTAAGAGAAAGAGAGAAAGAGAGAGAGAGAGAGAGTGAGAGAGAGAGAGAGAGAGATAAGAGAGAGGGAGAGAGAGAGAGAGAGAGGAGAGAATTTTCATTATAAATACTATTTAAAAATTTTTAACTGTAATGTTTTTTTGTTTACTCCCTTGAATGGAAATGATGAGATTTCTTTGCACGAATTCTTTGTTAGAAGAGAAAATTCTTTATCAATTTTGACAGAGTATGTTCGTTCGATATTTAAAGCGTTTAATTACCATATTTAGAAGTAGTTTCTACTGATTTGTATAAACAAAATACTTAAATTATTAAGAAAGTTTGTAACTCATTTTCTTATTATAACAATAGTAAGCATATTGGTTTTAGAAATAACAAGTTCATCATTAATTTTCTGTAATTCCAAATCTCATCACTTAGTTATTTTGCAAGCTTAAAGTAGTATAGTTCTGTAGTATCGATTGGACCGAATATGAAGAAAATGAATTAGAAAATAAAGGATTTGAAAATTACAATGCATGCAGAACTGATAATGACATGATGATATAGATGAAGTAAAGATAGTGATAATATTCCTAGAATTAGAAAACGTGCCAAGATGCTAAGTGACGATAGTATAAGTGTTAACATCGCACGCAAAATTTCTATAACTTTGTAAATAAATTTAATAAAAATTGAAATATTTTAGTTTCTTGTTCCTTTTTTTGTAACAATTACTGTTTTTCTTGTAACAGTTACGACAAAATTCAAATAATCAGAATAGCTACGTTTACTTTAAAATAAATCGTAGGATAAGAGGTTAACCTTTTTTATCAATGGTACCAATATTAAAGTTAATTCTTGTTTCAAAATTTTGTATATATGATTTATGTAAAATTTTTCAAATATTATCTGAATAAAAAAAAATACTGTGATATAATGTAGAATAGAATATAAGATTTATATAAATGAAATATATTAAAATATGAAAAAAACTTCAAACTCACCTATGTCAAGCACGAAATCCAATAAAATTATTCATTATGGAGGACTATGAGATTTCGTACAACGGCCTCTACTGGTAGCGTGGAATATTAACAGTAATCGCGTTTCACGATCGATATGTTCCAACTCATCCGATAATATGTGATACTGATATGTGAATAAATTTTTTTTTATTATTTTACGAAAGTTTTATTAATTTTATAAATATAATAAGCTTATACATCAAATATGTATATAATGTTTTATGGAATAAAATATTTATAATATTACAAAAAATATTTTGATAGTTATTTTGTTTTCTTTGCATATCAACCAGTTTAGAAAAACATTTTAATTAGAGTCAAAATACTTGTATATTTTTTAATACGCAAACTATTCCTAAATCAATTTATTATAATTTTATATTAATAATATTAGTATGTCAATAGCACAAAATTTTCTTTTAAAATTACAAGAGTAGACAAAAACCTTGATATATATGATACGAGTACAATGCATCATTATCGACGTTCGATATCTATGTGATATTATTGAAACAACATACTCATAGATACAATCTCATTTTAATTACTTTAATTAATAATAAATTGCTAGTGTTGCATTAAACATGTAATTTCGGAAATAATAAGAAATGCGAAATTTATATTATATTTGCCGATCGATAAACTAAAGCAGACAAATTGATGTCACAGAAATTGTTATATTTAACAAATTTCTATGATCAAATAATCGATTGCAAGATAAAATCGAACATAATCAGAATAATTATCGAACAATAAAATAGGAAGACGTGTGGAGTTAATAAGGAGATTCGAAATTCCGCGCCTCGGCGAGTACGAGACAGTGGGCGGAGCTTTGCCCCACTAACCGGTTCCCCCACTCTTTTCGGTTGGTCACGCCGCGTAGGAAATAGTGGGGAGTTGTTTGGTATCGCATTTGTTTAGTTGCTCGCTGACAGCGGCCGCGGTAGGAGTCGGTTGGGTACGTACGTGCGTCCGTAGTACGTACGTGCGTGCGTGCCTTCGTAGTTGAGTTTATCATCGGTGTTGATCACGCGCGAATGTAGAAGTAAATCGTCACCGAGTTTACTAGATAAAGGAAAAGAGAAACGAACACGTACGGACATGATTGGCATTCAAAAAAAGAATTGAACAAGAAGGAGGAGAAGAAGAAGAAGCAAAAAAGAAGAGAAGAACAAAGTGGAGGGGCACGTTTATGCGAACGCGCGGTGTTACTTCCTTTCTTTCCCCGCTTATTCTCCTATCTTTCCACACGACCCGAGTCTCGAGTTTACGCATCTTCGCTTTTTTCTTTTTTTCGCTTTCGCATCAGTATAAGTCGTAAGCAACGTGTGTATGTGTCCATTGTTAGAAAATCGGCGTGGCTCCGTTGTGTGTTAAATCGTTATCGTCTTCGCGAGTTCGTCATCCAACGGCAGTAGAACACGTCGGGTCATCAGGATGTCATCGTCGATTTGGTGCTGACTTGGTGATGGCAGAGTGCCGAGGATGTCGCGCCGCAAGCAGAGCAACCCGAAACCGCTAAAACGTGAGTCCTTCAAGTCCAAGCGCGAACTTTTTTTATCCCTCGTTTTCTTTTCATCATTTTTCATCATTCTTCATTCTGTTCTTCTTTCTTTTTTTTTTCTTTTTATTTTATTCCCGCATCATTGCTTTTTCATTTTATGTATTTTCGGTAGAACGATTGCGTTAACTTTTGCTTCTGCTTGTCGTTTTGCGAAGTAACGAGTCCTTAGATAAATATCCACGTGTATGCGCGTGTGCGTGCGTGTGTGTGCGTGTGTGTGTGTAAGAGAAAGAGAGAGAAACGTTGGTCACACGAAATCAAAGAAAGAGGAGGAAAAAATAAGAGTATTTACTGTTCGTTAGTGTCGTGCGACGATATCGCGTGAACAACGTTTTGTCTTGGCGCCTCGACTAACGGTGTCTCCACAGTTAGATATGACGTTCAAAGTCAAAACATATTAACTTTTCATTCGAGAAAACCACGTCTCATTGCTTTCGAATTCCATTCTCTTTAACGTTCGACTAAACGTATGTTTACGTTCCTAACTTTAGAACTTTTCACACAATGAAACGCGTCACACGTGACACATTTCAATAAAAAATTTTAATAGAAAATTGTTTCTAAAAATTTGGTAATTCTATCAGGGAGATAAATTATACATATATAATTATGTTTAGCATATTATGTGAGAATATAAAAATGAGAGAAGTAGATGATGCGAACGGGTACTGATGAGAGAGCCAAGGTATATACATACATACTACATATATACATATACATATATACATACGTATATACATATATATATATACATATTTAAATATTTACATATATATATATATATATACATACATCATATAAACGTATTTTCGAATTAAAACACTAACGTCCGAGACAAGGACGAAAATAAAAGGGTTCGGTAACAACACGATCATCTCGCAAAGACGCTCAAGGAATCCAATGCGATAATGCGACGGCGTACGAAGGGTTATTGTCACTCGAACGTGGCCGACTGCTACCGCCTGTCAGCTGACCTTTTGATGCTAACGGGTCACGTGCTCGAGCATGCACGCAAACGAACAAGCGCGTGTGCGTCGTCGACGAACAACCGACGGATTCAATCTCCTCTTCGTCTGCCGACGCACACGTGGGGATTTTCATTTTAAATCTTCATTCTCATAATTATTAATGGGCGATTTTTCTGCTGAATGAGCCGCCGCGTCAAAAATGTGTCAAAAATATGCAAAGAGACTATAGTCGCCCATAATATATCAGTATTTTATGGAGAGTGACTATAGTCGCCGACAGTAACGAAAGAGTTCATTTATTATTTTTGATAAATTTTTGTAAATCAGTTCGCTCGTACAGATCGTACATGATCTATTTAAACGAGTAAAATTAATCTTTCTGTTTTATTTATATTTTTCTTTTTTTTTCATTTTCTTTTTTTTTATTGAAATTTTTTTCGTTGCTCTATTTAACATTTAATACATTTACTTCTCTCTATCTATCTATCTGTCTATATATCTATCTATCTATCTATCTATCTATCTATCTATCTATCTATCTATCTATCTATCTATCTATCTATCTATCTATCTATCTATCTATCTGTCTGTCCATCTATCTGTCTGTCTGTCTTTCTCTTTTTGACTGTAAGTTCACACGACATAGGTTTTTGATCGTATCAGTAATTTTCCTGAATCGGTTGCAACCGATTGTAATGTTGACATGGTTCTTTTGTTTCATTGAACAATTGAACATCGACTGGTCAGGATCAATGGTACATCTATCGATGAACAATCGAATCGTCTGAATGCTCCATTATGATATATATATATATATATATATATCACCATTGGCGAGCGATTCGCTTTTTTCTTCTTTTTTTCTTACTAAATCGTTGCATGCGATTTTTACTGACAAAATCGAATCAGTCAACAATTGCCTTAAAATTTTTAATTTTACTATATACGGTTAACGACCATCTTGTGTAGAAATACTGTTTAAAATGTATGCGCCATTTTATTAGGACGGTGAAATAATCGATTAGGAAGAAAAGAAAAAAGAAAAAAAAATCGTTTCGATTCCGTGCAAACAACGGAGCTCTGACACTTTTATATCTTTTCATCGACGATATTGACGGAGAATTATTTTGGAATTTCTTGCGAAATTCAAGTTATTCGCTTCGAGGTCGGGATCCCTCGTGATCTCTCTCCTCGGTGGCTCTCTCCGAATTCTCCTTCGTACCTCGGCGCCCTTGTCGCGCCACGATCACGTGGCCCGATCACGAAAGCCAACGACGACTTTCACGTGGCTACTCGTCGAACCGGGTCTCTCTCTCTCTCTCTCTCTCTCTCTCTTTCCTTCTTTCTTTCTCTTTTCTCTTCGGTGTCGCTCGATTTTACGTCCCTGGTCGTCGCTTTACCATCAGTACTCACCGATCGTCGATTTCTTATAAAATTTTGTCCCTTTATTTCTAATTAATGAATAATGGAGTTGAATTATTATATGACTACTATAATGATGATGACGATGATTCGCACGTATAAATGCTAATTAAAACCTATAATAATAGCTAAAGTTATATAGAAAACTTTTTTCCTATAATTAAGTAGAATTACATCTACAAAAATTCGGAAACAATTACTGCTTACGAAACTTTCTAATAGGATTTAAATCACCGATATTAATTAAATCATATTAAGTTAAGTAAGATAATGTAAAAAAAAAAAAATAGACAAAATATTTAAATGTGTAAGATATTATAACGCTCCGCATACGTTCTTTGTCCCAATAGCTTTTTACCAATCTGCTCGCCTGATTATTTCAACCTTTTTTTCCTCGTCGCTACTTCATCGTTTTGCTATTTTCTTTTTTCTTTTCTATTTTGCTTCTCTTCTTTTCAGTGCTAATTTTTAACAACGAGAACAAATGAACAAAAAACAAAAGATGTTATGTACAATAAATAAAAGCAATATGGAAGATCGATCATTAGTTCTGTTAATTATCGAACTTCGAAAGAAAATGATTTCACGTAAAGAGATCATCTTCGATATTTTGTTTCTTTCGTTTTTTTTTTCTTTCATTAATCTTTCAAACTAAACGTCGTCGTATACAATGGGACGAAAATTTCCTAATATTTAAGTAAAAAAATATATATTAATTTTTTTTTCCAAGCGATAAAGGAGGAAGAGGAGTGTCAAAAAGTTTCGCATCTTTTAAGTAGGTGCAGAGAGAAGATCCATCGGTATCGTATCGGTTTAGTAATCGACGATCGTACGGGATAAAAGGTACCCCGTAGTGAATCGGCAATCGCCCCCCGTAGTGCGCGACCGTCAAATTAATAACCGATGATTTTCTAGAATGCTTTATTGAATCGTGTTCACCGTAAATAATATCTCTGGACACCATCGAAGTTATGGTGGCTGCGTTAAAGGTAGAGACGCGGAGGCGGAGTAGGAGGAGGCGGGGACGGAGGAGAAGTTCACTTCTCTCTTTCTCGCTCTCTCTTTCTCTTTATCTTCCTTGCACGCGTTCTCGAGTATATCGTTTGCTTGCCGCTAATAGCTCGACGAACTCGGCCGCACCTATCTTTCCACCTCGATTCTCTTCGTCTTCTCACCTCGAGGAAAGTATCGCGATAACGTGCTCTCGCATTTTTATCCCCCTCGATCGCGTCAATCCTTGCTCGATCCATCGTTCATTAATACATATACACACACACCTATAATCTTATTGGGATCATGTGAAATCTTAGGCCAACTTGTACAGAATCGTCGTATAACGTAGACTCTTTCTTTTATCAATCGACTATAATTGGCGGGAAATTTAAAAAGACGATTTTCTTTCCGTCAAACTTTCGTTAATAGTATATATATTGGTATATAATCTTTGTTAAGATCGTAGGAGATTGTAATCATAGCCCTTTCAATCCGTATAAAGTTATCGTTGTCGTTGTATCGAAAATTATCGCGTTGTTATCGTGTAAAGAAAATTAGCGAGGATTTAATGGCGATCTATAGTTTTCAGCAATACGTCGACAAGTATTACGAGAAGTGTATTATAAATTTCGATTCATTTCGTCGTTTGTGATGGACCCTCTTTTCGAAACCATCACGAGTGGACGTTGAGAGGGTAGGGACAATGACTCGCGATATATGTACATACGTACTTACGTACGTACGTACGTCTCTCCGTACGTATCTCAAGGAAAGGAGGCACAAAAGCGAAGTCGCAAATCCCGTCGTGCCCGGTTTCCCGCGTACGGTCGTTGCGGCTATCAGTGTCGATCGGCCGGCGGTGTGTGCAATAAGCGTCGTGGAGGAGAGCGGGTGACGTGAAAGGGAAAAGAAGAAAGCTGGAGAGGAGAAGGAAGAGCAGAAAAAGCAACGGTAGAAGAAGAAGAAGAAGAGGAAGAGGAGGATAGGGAGGGAAGAAGGTGGAGGAGGATGTGGAAGAGAGGAAGGTCCGTCAGGGTCCTCCTTATCTGTTCGCCCGGGTCCCTTATTCCGTGCAAACGCATGAATCCAACCGCCGCAGATGTCTCTCCCTCTCTTTCTCTCTATCTCGCTCTTTCAAAGCGTCTTTCCATCGTCGGTTCCACCACCATCCTTCTCCACCTCCTCTTCCTCCTCCTCCGCAAAGAAACGCGGGAGAGACAACTATCGCGCCGCTGATCTCGCCTAGTTAGCCCTTCTCCTCTTCCTCTTCTTTTTTCCTTTTTTTTCTTCTTTTTTCTTCTTCCTCGTTTTTTTCTTTTCTTTTTTTAGTTTGCGTCCTTCCCCTCCTCTTCCGCCTCGTTCGTTCCTTCCTTCGTTCGTTCGCTCGTTCGTTCCTTCGTTCCTCTTCTTCCTTCTCCTCCTCAAGAAAGCAGCCCATGGTTGCGCGCTGGACTCCTTTAACGTTTTCTAGAGCCGTCTTTCCAGCCTTTACCGATACAGCCGCTTGCTCCTCACTCAGCTCATAAATACACCAACAGCATGGTAGAGGAGGAGAGGGGCAGGCCGTTGCTGCTTACTTCTGCTCCTGCTCCTGCTCCTGCTGCTGCTGCTTGGAGCTGGAGCTGGTGCTGATGCTGGTGCCGCTGAGGATGGACACGGAGGGGCTCGAGGACGAAGGGCGAGCCTACAAATTGCTACACCGCATTGTGGTGTCACTCCAGCCTGTTACAACACGGCCATGGCATCGCTGGAATGGTGTCTACGAGTCGTTCTACCTCCCTCCTCTCTTTCTCTCTCTTTCTCTTTCTACTCCTTATTCCTTTCCCCTTCCATCTCCTTTTCTTCTTCTTCTACTTCTCCTTCTCCTTTTCCTTCTTCGTTTCCTCCTCCTTCTTCTCTCTTCGGAACCGAGCAACCCTTGCCGATCCTTACATGCGTGTAAACGCGGTTTTACGCTGATAACAGCGATGTATACGAGCCCGAGAGAATGCTCCTTCTTTTTGAATATCTTTCTTCCTCTACTCTCGGCGTTTAACACGAGTTCCGCTCGTCGCCGGTCTCTTATTCGAAAGATAATTATTACATATGTGTATACACCGATAGAAATTCAAAATCGAGGAAAGAAAAAAAAGGAAGAAGTCAATCTCTAGATTTATTTCGCGAGTAAGTAAATGATCATAGCGATATTAATGGATATATCTGAGTCAATAACACAAAGAAGAAAAATATATAAATACGCAATACGGTGAGTATATGGAATGAATAATAGCGCTTTGAATCATACGCCTCTTCATTTATAGAAAAAGAAAGAGAAAGAGAGAGAGGTAGAAAGAGACAGTGGGAGGGAGGGAAAGAGGGAGAGATCGTAGATTATGAAAGATGACGATAAAAATAGCTTATCGCGATCCGAATTATGGTGAAACCGGTGCGATAAGCTTCTTCCAATATGGTCGACTCGCTCTTCGACCGTAAGAGATTAGCCATATTGCGAGTACGTCATAACGAGCGATTAGTCCTCGCGATGCTTTTGATCGGCGGATCGTACGAACGTGACAGTCGCTAGGTTAAAATCTACTATCTGTTCGGTATCAGCTCATTACGCTAATATTCACTCGGAATGTCCGTCAGATAGGTTATCTCGATCGTGCCTCTCGCGTTTCGCGAAACTTTTTCTCTACCTATGATGCAGTTGTACGTCTGCTGCACAAAGACATACATTCACATAAAAGATATTTATTTTATAGGCATTAGAAGCAGTTTTCATTTATCCTATTTACGGGACTATGTAAGTACCGAGACTATGTAAATACGATGGTAGTTCTTTCCGGAATTTTTGACCGAAAGTCTTTTTTGTTTTCTTTTCTTTTTCTTTTTTTACGTTGAATGAGAGATTCATAATAAACCATAAAATCTAATTGTTTCTATAATGATTTGCGATTTCTAATTAATTTCAAATTTAAAGTCGATAAACGTGCAAAATGACTTAGAAAGTATGGAGGGAGGGGAAGAAAAAGGATAGAATTGATCATTTATTTTCTTTTAATGTTATTTTAATAATTTCCTAAAGAAACATTTTTCAATAAATCAGATTGTCACGAAAGAAAAGATATGTATATCACTGAGATTATTGTATACTTATATAAGTATATTTTAACAAAATTATGTACGTATTAACGACGTGCTCGAGATACGTGAAAGATAGATTATCGAATTTTTTTATCTCTTTCTTTCTCTTTCTCTCTTTTTCTCTTTCTTTTTTCGTGACATTGCAAATTTTTCACTATCACTACGATGGTAGCGTGTTCGATCAGCCAATTTCGCAGCGTCGGAAGATAGGTTAAAGCGACGTCGAAGATTTTTCGCGATTTCGTTGAATCTCGAATAGCGATGAACATCGACGAACCAATTCCAGAACGAAAGGATCACCATGTCAAAATACGAAGGATATGTTCCTCCTCTACCTTCTCTTATCTCGCTCGTTAGAGCGATAACTCTCTTGTAGACCAAGAAAGAAAGATAGAATGAGAGAAAGAGGGAGAGGGAGAGAGAGAGAGAGAGAGAGATGCGTACGACATCGTTTTCTCTTACAAACTTGAATCTGTCTCTTTCTCTCTCTTTTATTCTCTTACTCTCTTACTCTTTCTATTTCAGTTGTCTCTAGACTCTCAGCGGCGGTTTTAGGGCCGCGATACGAAGCAGATTAGGCTCGCGGCGAAGCGTCTGCGTTTTCTCAAGCCTTCGGATAAGACAAGAGAGGAGAGAGAGAGAAAGAAAGAGAGAGAGAGAGAGAGAAAGAGAAAGAGAGAGAGAGAGAGAGAGAGAGAGAAATGAAAGGTTTGTTGGCCGGGTTCGTCCTTCGGATCGAGAAACGCGCGATACGCGCAACTAATTCGAAGGAACGTACTGAAGGAAAGAAAATCCTGAAGAGAAGTGCATTCTGAATATGAGAATAATAATAATAAAAAAATATATATCTACAATTAATCATATGAATTTTTGATGAATTCGAATTGCTCGTGTAAAATTTTCAAAATTTTCCTTTTTTTTTTTTTTGATTGAGTCTTAAAACTTTTAATAAACTTCGAATAATAGTGCCATTCAGTTGTATCTATGTATTCTATTCGAAAGTTAGAATAAAATATGCGAACACGAGGGTGTTTACGAGAAAGACGACGAACGAAGAGAAAGAGAAGGAAAGAGTGTGAGAGAGAGATACATCGTGCTTGGTATCTGAAAGAGAACGGTTCAAGAGGAGAGTGCGAGTCTCCAAATATATCGCTCATTAGCGTTAACTGATCGGAATAACGAGAGAAAGAGAAAGAAAAAAGAAAAAGAGAGAGAGAAAGAGAGAGAGAGAGAGTGTTCCTTCTTTGTATGTCGCGAAGAAGGAAGGAGCGTTGAGAAGCCACAGATCACATCTCATCTTGGGTCAGAACGATTTGGCCGTTCAGGGGTTCGAGAACGAGAACTCGGTAATTAAAAGTGTTCCGTTTTCTCCAGGGCCGTACATCGATAAAAGTTTGCGAATGATGACTTTTGTCGCATTCAAATCGTGTTTCTTCGATTTCTAATTAACTAACATTGGATGTTAACTGCCTTTACGTTTCTTATTTTACGATACTACACGGAAAAATATAAATTCGTTGAAACTTCTTTCGATGTTAAAATGTTTTCTTGTTGATCGTGAGATATGGGTATCATATATTATAAAATTGTGTATAGATATGTATATATATTTATTGTGTATGTGTATATATATTTCTGATTATGTGTATGGTAAAAGCAAAGAAAAAAGATAAAGAATGAAATATATAGTTACATACATATATACATATACATACATACATACATATATATACATACCATACATATCTTATATGTATGCATAAATATGTGCGAGACTCGAGTTAATGCTCGAGAACCTTTTGGATTTTCTTCGATAGAGCGAACGTTCATATGTTCATTCGTGCATGTGTCACACAACACTTGGACAATTCGAAACGGCGGTTCTCCGTCTCTCGAGAGACTCCAAGAGAGGTATCTCGAGAGTGGTCCTTTCCTCCTCGATCATCTGCCTTATCCGGACCACTTCAGATAACGGTGGCGCCTTGGTCATTTCGAGCCAGTACCGGACTCGAATTCTCTCGATCGAGATAGTGTAAAATTAAGGACGACTTTTCGATGGCAATTAAACCTTTCTCCGAGCGAAGGCTATGTCATCAGTGGGAGCAAATAAAATTCTCTTTTTCTTTTTGTCTCTCTCTCTCTCTCTCTCTCTCTCTCTCTCTCTCTCTCTCTCTCTCTCTCTCTCTCTTTGTTTTTTTATTTTTCGTGTATCGCTGTAAGTCCACCAAGTATTATCGATCCTTTGTGATCATATGTCGAGTCTGTCTCGACAGCGGATTATATTACATCTTTGATTTTACAAATATATAGAGCGTCCCATTCGAGGAGATCCAATGTAGAACGAAGATCGAAGAGTTTTAAGATAGGCAACAGTGACTCGAAATAAATTAGAGGAATGATAAACGATATTTGTATTATTTATTCTATGGAAAAAAATATCAATATTAGTATGTCTTATTTAAAACATTTCACATGTTTATCCTATACAATTACCATTTAAACTAACATAAAATAAAATAAAATTCATTGAGGATATGGAATAAAACGAAATATCAAATAAGATATTCCTAAGCAGATGTTTCCTTTTGATAAGATCAAAAAGAGAAACTTTTAAATGTTCCAAAAGATCTTACATTCCAAGGAAAAGTGAACGATTCTCGTTTGGTAAGTTCTTCAAGAAATCGTTGTGTTTACCTTGAGATGCTTATACACTATCTCGAAGGTGTTTGCCGAGTAAATACAAGCAGGCAATTAGGGGCCTCCTCCTCGTGAGCTTCTCTCAGAACCGATGAGCGCGTGCCGTTGTTTGTCCGGTTAAACAAGATATTATTACAGGAAGCATGCTCTCGAAACGACCACGACGACAACGTCGACGAGGAAGATGATGGCAACAAGGAAGATGATGATGACGAGTACGACGAAGATGCATGCTCCCATTCTATTCTATAGCACCTAAAAACATACACTACTAATCTTTTATCTTTTACTATATACCTTTTAAAATCTCAGTAGTCCTAAAGTCTCTGTATTTAGTTTACGATTACAAACGAAGTATTCTTATCTATTATATTTCTACTCTTTTTAAACATCTTCAAAGTCACGTGTATCCTCGTCTTTTTTAAAACATCGATATCGCTTGCAGAATCGTCTGCTGGATGGCCTCACTGTTGGGTTCTCTATCTCTATCTCTATCTCTATTTCTATCTCTCTCTTACTCTCTCTATCTCTATCTCTATCTCTATCTCTACCTCTCTTACTCTCTTTCTCTCTCCTCCTCTCTCTCTCTTTCTCTTTCTTACAAAATACGTTCATGTAGGTGTATATTCGTATATGCGATAACGGATCTTCTCACCATCCATGTACACACATACATGTGTAGATACATACACATGTACATTCACATACCTACAAGCAAATGTATTCGTTGATATGTGTACACACGTCCGAGCATTCAGAGACTCACGTACGTCCCTCACCTGGAGATGCATAGATAAAAAAATGAAATGAGGTGATGCCGCTTCTCGATCTTTCTTAAATGCCCTCCTCTTCTTGCTCTTCTTCCTTCTCTTCCTTCTCTTTCTCCTCTTCTTCGCTCTCTTTCTTTTTTTCTCCCTCTCTCCCTCTCTCTCTCTCTCTCTCTCTCTCTCTCTCTCTCTCTCTCTCTCTCTCTCTCATTCGTCGTCCACCGTATGTTTCTTTTTCTTCGCCTTAGCTTCGTTCGTTCGTTCTTGCGCACCTCTGTCTTCTCGTCATTCTTCTCCTTTTTATGTGCAATCACCCACGTGCTCTCGCACTTTAGGCAACGCTCAGCTCAAAATGACGTGTCTTTTCGAACTATCGATTCCATTGATCGTAAGTATCTATCGGAAAGTGATCGTACATTCTGTTTTTAACAAGGATGATTTTAATTAAAATGGTATTTAAATTATCTATTTAACAAAGAACTATATTAATTTAAATTAATTAATTTATTAAAGAATTATCTATTTTTTCAATACCTACCGGCTATACCTATTTAAGGAAGAAAAAGAAACATATTTGAAAATTCGTTAATAATATGTAAAACACTGCGTTAACGTTAATTTGAGAAATTACCGTGTTCTCTGCAGGTGTTGTAACGAGTCAAGATCGATACGCGATTATGTGATAGATATGGGTACTCTAATATGTGGATCGTGAGAAAAACATTTAAGAAAAATTTCGCCAAATATCTATGTTGGTAAATCAACTTGAAGATCGATTCGAGAGATTGACATTTCGAGGTGTTGCGAGAGAAAGAAATACAGAGAGAGAGAGAGAGAGAGAGAGAGAGAGAGAGAGAGAGAGAGAGAGAGAGAGAGGGAGGGAGGGAGGGGGGGAGAGAGAGAAAGAGATGAGTAAGTAAAAGGAGTGCATGGTACGAAAGGAACGAGTCTAATTTATTGATCTAACTACGTAATCCGTAATGGTACGTGTCAGTGTCGATCGGCAAGACCGATCGTCATGTTATTTTGACAAGACCGCGCAGCCCAGTTAATTAGGCGAGACTTCGGTCGTTCTCTCCGACATACGTGTAGGTACATATATACATACACGTGCACGTATGTAGGTACATACGTATATATCTATCTACGAAGGAGGTGTCGACGTCTCGTTGTTTTCGTCGTTGTAGTCGTCGTCTCACGTCGTCTCTTCTCTCGGCATCACTTTGCAACTGTGCTGAAAGCATCTCCGTTCTTTTTTCCACGCCATCAAACCGTGGACTTCGATCTTGTCGTTGATAATAGTAACAACCAAGTTGACGGTTGGTAATCGTCACAATGTTCATTCCGTTTATAGTCACTTTCGTACCAAACAGCTCATTGAATAAAAGGAATTGAAAGAATATAAGTGTAACATGCTATTTTTCAGTAATTAATATTTTAACAGTATCGTACAATGTATGATCTGCTAATCTAGATTGTTCCTAGAGTAACAAGAATATCATAAGATTTGAAAGATGTGAAAAAAAACAAATCTTTTATATATGGAAAAAAGGAAAGAAAGAGAAAAAGAAAGAAAGAAAGAAAGAGTAAACGATCTTGATACAGTAAAAGAAAAAGAAGAAAAAAAGAAAAAGGTGATGAAGTTGGTGGTGGCTAGTATTCGTTCTAGTGCATACGGAAGTGGCAGTCCAGGGATGAGGGAAGACCAGAGATTATCACGAAAAGTCAGAAACAGACGAACTCTGGACGTAAAAGGGGTAAGACGGGTGGGATAGAGCGCACGCGAGAGAGAGAGAGAGAGAGAGAGAGAGAGAGAGAGAGAAATAGGGGTGGGTCGGTGAGGAGGCAACGTTATCATTCGCAGTTTTATCAGTCTCCGCATCGTCTGGGGTTGCTTCCTCTTTCTCTTTCCGCCGTCCATAGCAATTCGACCGACGAACCGTACTGTACCGTCTTCAACCCCCTCGAAGCAACCACGGTCCAGTTCTTATACGTGGCTAAGCATACGTGTACGAATTCGTTCCTCGTGCCAGGAGTGGACTGCTCCTGAGAATTTTCTTCTTTCTCTATCCACAATTATATTATATTATACGAATCGTAGATATTGATATATTCGTTTATAACTGCTACTTCTTTTCTTCCTTTAATTTTTTTTTGTTTATTTTTCGTTAAAAGTATCTTACTCGTTGAGTCATTGTCAGTATAATGAATGATATTTTTATAGAAAATACAATGATATTCATGTAAACATTTAAGTTTATATTTTGTTAATTTCTTTTTTGTTACTCTTAAAATTAGAATAATTTATGAATTAAGATAGCAGCTTTTTTTTTTTTTTTTTTTTTTTTTTTTTTTTTTTTTTTTTTTTTTTTTTTTAAATATGTATTTAATTTGGCACGTAATTTTTGACATATCTAAGAATCTCCTCTTATCTCCACGTATAATTAGGCGGATTGTAAATATTGATTCATTCGTTTGCGTCTTATTTTTTCGTTGAATATATCCATTGAATAGTATGATTTTTTTTTATAGAATGTATATAGTGATATCTTTATATTGTATTATTGGGAAAATAGAATGTTTAAACAAAAATGTATACTACTTCGTGTCTTCAAATTTTTTTTTATATTTATTCATTAATCATAATTAATTTTGTTTTAATATATTTCGTTATATTATAAATTATAGGAGCTACCGTTTTTACTTTTGAAATATGTAAATATTCTAACAAATAACTTTAGATATTCCCATCTTGAGATAATCTTTCAATAAATGTAAATGAAATTTAAATAAATTGATTAGATACAAATTTTTGAATTTTCAATGAAATTTCAGTTACAACATATTTATCATATAATACATGGATAGAGACCGGTGGTACAATACTCGTGTTCGGACATGCTGAATGAGTGGGTTAACGATCTTCATCCTCATCCTCATCGTTATCATCATCAATAAAAAAGTTATTAACCCTTTCCGGATGAGACGTTTTTAACCTTGGTAGTTAGCTAGGACAAGAGAATGTTTGTAGAAAAAAAGAAAAAATAACAAAAACGTGATCATGGTTAAATAATATTTTAATACATTTTAAATTTTACCTAATTTAAAAATCACACTAAATTTGTGATAACACTCGATTCACCAACGTTAAGTCCAGTCTTCTTCAGACAGGTGTCGCAATATGTAGCCTTGTTTTGTATTTATCATCTTTAATTTTTTGATTTATAGTAGATAACACATATTATCTGATCTTTCAATTTATGCGCGTTATGTAATTAAAATAGGTATTGTTATTTCCGAGCTATACAGCTAAAAAAGAAAGAAGCTTGCGAAATGATAATATATATAATAGAATTTAATAATATGTATTAATACATAATAGAATGTTTATGTCGGGTATGACTCGACAACGTTCAGAATGATAAAATTTGCGATGTCGAGCGATATTAGATATACGTTCGTGAAAAGGATTAATATTCTCAAGATGTGATCATGAAAGTACGAACCTGAAAGAAAAGATATGAGATATCGATTGCGTTCCCTCGGTATTTGTCTGAGAGAGAGAAGGGGGAGGGAGGGAGAGAGAAAGAGAAAGAAAGTAAGAGTAAGGGTAAGAGAGAGAAAGAAGCTTTCGTGTCGCTTATGTATTTACTTTATGCTCAGGCGTACGTAGTTTCCGTGAGGGGCGGAAGGAAGAAGAGATAAAGGAAAAAAAGAGAGAGAGCGAAAGAGAAAGAGAGTGGGAGCGGAAGGTAGAATCCTATCTGGTTAAAAATCGTCTGTGTGCTGTTCACTCGGTCCCATTTGCGAGGACGACGTCCGGCTTAATGCATTCCGCGAGATGGAAACGCGCCTTCTCTCTTCGCCATACTCCTCCTCTTTCTCCTCTTTTTCTTCTTCTTCGTCGTAGTCGCCAACGACGAGAAACGATCGATCTTTCGAATCTCTACTCTCCTGCTTCGATTCTCACCGTTTCGTCTGATTTTTATCGCGTTGCCCGTTACACGTGCACCAGTTCTTCTTCTTCGTAGGTGTGGCCTTTAAGGAAAGAAAGAAAGAAAGAGAAGAAGAAGAAGAAGAAGAGGAGGAGGAGAAAGAAGAAAAGAAAAGAAACTAAATCTCGAAAAGATCTCTTATTCGGTCGCCGTCGTGGTCGTGGTCGTCGTCGTTGTCGTTGTCGTTGTTGTTGTCGTCTTACATACGTTTGTAATTTCCATATCTCGTTTCATCGTATTTACTCGCGTATAATTTCGTATCACCGTTAATGCCCGACAAGACTATCGATTAAAACCCGAATTTTCGAACAAAGAGAGGCGAAATAATGGGAATGGTAAAGGGGATAATCGGTACGTCTCAGTATTTTGTCAGTCACGCTTGAGTATTTTATCTTATACTTTTCTCATGCGCAGATTTCGTTCGTATACATTATACATGACATATTAATATATATATATATACGTACACATTAGTATACATATATATACATACATATATATGTACACATATATACACATATATAGATAATATATATTATAAATGTAAGTATATCGTTTGCTTTATACAATTCGTTAATGGTCTCAAGGACTTTCCATGAAAGTTCGTGCTTTATTTATTCATGATTTTCCTGTCCTATTCGATACGATTGAAAGATTTATTTACCGCGAAGACTGATATATATACATATATATAATATATATGTATACCTACATATATATGTATGTAGACGTATGGTGGTCTTCCCAAGTATCCCGCGCTTTTTTCGAACATCCGTTGGACGCTTTTGCTTGGGGTTGCTTTAATACACGAAGAATCAGAGAAAACTCATGGCAAAGGTTTCGATACATTCTCTCTTTTCCTCTTACGTAGTCACAGCGATGCAATGTACACGCGATCCGGGTTTTGATAATAAAGGGAGCCTTATGCAGGAATAGTGTGTGTGTTTATGCGAAGGAGGGTAAGGAGAAGCGAGATAGGAAAAGGAAACATGGGGGGGAAGACCGTTATCGGGAAGCACAACGCATAAGGGGGAAAGAGGGAGAGAAGGTGGATGAGGAGAAAAAGAGGACCGAGTGGGGAAGGAATGGAAGGAGGAGAGTGGCCGCAAGAAGAATGTTCACAATACTGTAATTTCAGTGTTTGATCTTCTCATCTCCGTAGGGGTATTATATAGGTATGCTTGCTATATATCTGTGCATATACGTGTCTGCGAATCGTCTATCCGTGCTTTTAAGCGAGGGAGTACCGCTCGAATAATATGCGTGTTTGATGTGCGTAAGTGTGTGCGAATGTATCCGTAGAGTGTTCGAGGGGGAGCCTGGTTTTATTTTACCCGCATTATTATTCCGTTGGAGATCGCGCGCTGATCCGTTGCCTGCACTCTCTCTCTCTCTCTCTCTCTTTCTTTCTTTCTCTCTCTCTTTCTTTCTCTCTCTCTCTCTCTCTCTCTTTCTTTCTCTCTCTCTCTCTCTCTCTCTCTTTCTTTCTCTCTCTCTCTCTTTCTTTCTCTCTCTCTCTTTCTCTCTCTCTTTCTCTCTCTCTCTCTCTCTCTCTCTCTCTCTCTCTCTCTCTTCACGACTCTCCAAGGCGATCCTCGAGAGCGCCGCGCTTATTTATGGATGGATTCCCTTTTAACTTTCGGCAGGTTCTCTCCGAGTCTCTCTCTTTCTCTCTCTTTCTTTCCTTCCTTCTTTTTTTTTCTACCTTCGTCTCTCCCTTCAACTCTTCTTTTTCTTTTTCTTCTTCCTTCTCCTCCTTTTTCTCCTCCTCCTCCTCCTCCTCCTCCTCCTTCTCTTGCTTTGTCTATGCATACGACTGTCTTTCTCTTTGTCTTCTTCTTTCAGTTCTCCCTTTTACCGTTGAAACCCTTTGCCGTACTCCATCGGTGGTCTATCGACTTGATTTCCAATACGATTCCTCGAACTTTTCTCGCAGTTAAGTATTGGACGATCGATAAAGTATACGGTCTTTTTATTTTTATCTTTATTTGTCTTCTTTTCTTTTTTTTTCGCGATAAAATGATTTCGACAAAAAAGAAACTTGTAGTAAGCTCGTGACCTCGTTCATATAGTAAAGCAAGATTAGAAAAAAGAAATAAGAAAGATGTAAACAAGAGTAATTTTTAGATATTTGTTTCATGACACCGAGAAAAGTAGGTACCTATTTAGTATGTATATCTTAGCTTACGTGATGCCTAATCGCTTCATCATCCGGCATTCTTTTACCCCCCACCAGGATTCCTCTTACTGGTTATTCGCCCGATGGAAAGTTTTCTCGCTCATTACCGTTATCTCCGTCTGGCTGACCATCAACTGATATCCTATCGACGGCCAGCACCAGCCCGCAAGCTGTTTCTTTCGTTTCTCTTTCTCTCTTTCTGTTTCTAATTTCTTCTTTTTTTTTCCTGCCTTTTTACACAAAATACTTTCGTCAACGATCTCGCTAGCGAGACCATACCAGATAGATAGTCGATTTATTGCGACGTAATTAAAAAGATTTAAGCTCGACGACAAGATATATATATGTATATATATATATATATATGTATATATATATATATACATATATATATATATATATATATATATATATATATATATATATATAGAGAGAGAGAGAGAGAGAGAGAGTTGTTTTTTTTCATTATAAAAGAATTTCGTCGACCAAAATATGTTGACAAAATGTCAATGCGGTTATCACGGCGTTCATTCGTTTTTGTGTATCGACTTCCTGGGTCAAAGTCGTTTCGATCGTCTGAAAATTTGTGCTCCGTTCAAGTTCATGGCCATTAAGAAGACATTCGATAGATTTATAATACAATAATACAGGGAACATTAACCGTCGATGGTTTTCTTATACTCTCTTTCTTTTGAGATTTTCGTTCGCGTCCTCGCATTCTGTTAAACCACAAGAGATACACGATAGAAGAGGATGTTTTCCAATGATCGAACGCCCGGACGGTACAGATTGCATTGTTGTCTTGTCCCAGAGATCACCGCGAGGGTATCGGCCTTACGCCGATATCGGGCAGAAAGAAAGGAAGAACAAGAACTTGCGAATGAAAGCTTCTTCTTCGAGACAGATAGACAGAGAGAGAGAGAGAGAGAGAGAAAGAGAGAGAAAGAGTGAGAGAGACAGACAGCGTATATGTGTTCGTGTACGAAAAGAAACAGAAGAAATTAAAAACTGTAATGAAAGATTTGTCAATATACGAATATGATTAGACATTTATCGATCAATATGCCACGAAGTTGGTGCATCAAATTATTAACGGAGATATTCTATCTATCTTTTTTTCTCGGAGTGAAAAATATAAACCTTATCCTTATAAACAAATGAACGATTCTCACGTTCTTGATTTTCTCGAGTCGTTCGAGTGACGTCGATGATCTCGATGACGATAACGACACATACCTCGAGATAGAGGTTTAAAGAGAAAGAAATAGGTAGATAGTAAAGGCAAGTGAGAGAGAGAGAGAGAGAGAGAGAGAGAGAGAGAGAGAGAGAGAGAGAGAGAGAGAGAAGGAAGGGAAGTAGCGATATGTTGGGTCGCATCCGCACACCCACCTGTTGACGTCGGAGCTGAATCGGGACGGCTATCGTTAGGGGGTGAAAGGGAAGAGAGAGGGAGGCTTTCAAGCGGCTGCGGAGAAGCCACGGCCCCGTTGGTGCAAGGGTGCTCGTTCATTATCAGCCTTCTGGAATGCACTGCGAAAACCGCCCGACACAAGTTTCAAAAGCCGAAAGAGCAATGGTCTCCTGTACCGTTAAAGAACGGTCCCGTTTGCCTGTTTTACGGAACACACGTTATTCTTTATTTAACGAGTTTGTCAACCCTTTTTAACGTGATCATCTAGAGTAAATTTATTATAATAAAATTAGTTAGTTGTTTCCGATGAAGAGTTGTTGTTTTTATTTATAAGATCATTTTTTCTTTTTCATTATTATTCTTTATTATTCTTTTTTTCTTTTTTATTTTGTAGCAACGAAAATTATTAAAAATAATAACTAATTGTCAAATGATTCATTGTTTGCTTTAGGCTACTTGTTTGATTATTTATATTACTTTAAATTTAGTATTCGATCGTATTTGATTTATAGTAATTCATTTTTAGAATTTAGTAACGCCGTTCATCGATAATAGACTCCATTGAGAAGACAGATGATAGTCAATGAGTTAATGAATTTCATTAAACTCAATGATAACTACTGAATTTGTTCTAAATTTGAAACGCATTTTGTCAAATGAATTTAATTTCAGACATAAACAATCTTTTTTCGGAACTAATTATAAATTAGCCGTTCATTCCTCGTAAATGATGTTAACGATGTAGGGAAACGTGTTTACGAATTTTTGATTTTTATACTCTTTTTACAGATAGAAATTCTTTGTTGAGATCAATTAATTTCATCTTATTACTTGGTGTTAATACGTAAAACTAATTGTTCTTTTATAAACTAACGAAATGCATAGGAAAGAAGAAAAAAATATTTTAAGATTGAAAAATTTTCCATTAGAAAAAAGGTCTATTAGCAAATAAAAAAAAAGAAAAAGGAGACAAAGTCACAAGAATAGAATAGAGAACAAGACGGAATATCTTTCGTTGATCTCTCATCTTCTTACGACGTCCGTTCAAAGGATAAATGTTATCAAGGAAGCCGATAACTTGTCGTCGGTCGTCCGTCGAAGCTTTCAGAGTCTCCCTTCTCTCTCTCTCTCCATATCGTTGCGTCGCGAAATATCAAACGATCATTTTCTTGCGAGTAACAATACTTACTCTTGACAGAAACGGATATTGCACACGCTCGTTCTTTTTTTGTGGATAACGAAAGAAGTGAGGTATATCATGAACAAAGTCAACGTTAACGCGGATAAGGAAGAAGTTTCGTGAAGGTCGTCGCTGACACTGTACGATTATCTTTTTTTTCGAACATAAATCGTTTAATCTTCTTCGTTAAACTCGTTGACTCGTATATACATATGTATGTTTGTAAATATGTATATATGTATGTATTTTTAAATCGCCTTTAGAGGAAGGAAACAAATTTCATTAAAGATTGTCTAACGGTCATCGTTATTAATCTTTTTTAAACGTTTATTTCATTATTAACGAGATAAAATTAATTGTTGCTTCATATTTGCAGTTCTTTGAGAATTTTCTTTAAAAATTTATATAATTGCTTTTTTTTCTTTTTTAATTTTATTATATCAGTATGTGTAATATTATATCTAAATTTAATGTTAGATAATCTTATTGCAAATGCGAGAATGAATTGGATTATGGAGGATTAAATAATAAATCGTTATACTTTATTTTAATGCGATGAAATTTATTTTGGACAAATCTCAGTTGATTTGTTAATATTTTTCATAAATTTTTATAGATAATAGATATAGTATTATTTATTTCCACACATTTAATGTTATATTTCACTTTTACTACAAAAATGGCTATATATCTATATGTTTTTTAAATTTCATCGAAAATATTTTAGAAACGTTTTAAAAGTTAAAATAACAAAATTAATTTCTTACTGCATTGAACGCAGTTAAAGAATGTTATGGGAGAATTTGTGCGTGTTATCCATTTTTCAACATCGATAGTAGATCGATCGACGAGAGATCTACGAGGAAAGAATTTATGAGAATGAGAATAAGAGAGAGAGAGAGAGAATGAGGGTAGGAGAGTGAGTAAGAGAGCGAGAGCGAGAGAGAGAGAGAGAGAGAGAGAGAGAGAGAAGACGGAAGAATTCGAGAAATCTTGGAGAATGTAAATCGTCGATTAATTCAATTACACGTCGCGCACGTACGAAAGGGTGGTGTTTCGCGCCTCTTAAGTGATTGCATGAGTCGTTTTATTATTTCGCGGCGGGCGGCCAGATGTAATGGACACCTAGCCATTATAAGCGAGCGTCGTCTCGATTGGTCTCGAGATACGGTCACCAACCTGCGCGTCGTCCTCCTCGTCGTCCCCTCTTATATCCACACACATATAGATATATAGATATGTATATAACTATATATATATACATCTGTGCGGTTTTTCTTCGAGTGTGCTAGTTACACCTTTGTGTATTTCTATATGTGTGCGCGTATAAGCGTGTGTACAAGCGTGCAGCGTCGTGCTACGTAGTTGTTATGCGTATGAACTCGAAGAGAGAAAGAGAAAGAGAGAGAAATGAAAAGAGAGAGAGAGAGAAAGAAAGAGAGAGAGAAAGAAAGAGAAAGAGAAAGAGAGAGAGAGAGAGAGAGAGAGAGAGAAAAGGAGGAACATTCGCATGGTCAGGATGGAGGCGTGTATGTTTTATGGGCCGCATAAAACATACCTTCCTTCTTGCGATCGACGGATAGCAGACGAGGGACAAGGATAACCCTCTCCATCCTTGCCGCCTCCCCCTATTGGTTATTTACATTATCGGTAGATCGATTCGACGAAAAAAGACCTTCTGGAGGACTTTCCGTACGTGCTTTCCAGATCGAGTCTTCTCTCTCTCTCTCTCTCTCTCTCTCTCTCTCTCTTTCTCTGCCTTTATTCAAGTAATAAAAAAAAAGAAGGTTCTCATTCTATGGTTTGTTACTCTCCCATTCTTGCTTCTACATATTTTCTTTATTTTTCTTTTCTTTTTTTCATAAGTCAACATCTTCGAGTCTATAGACGGTTTTCCTTTCGATACATAAGCTTCGTCTTGAGATTCGCCTTTTATACGTACATACCTACATATATATGGTACGTATGTATGTATGTGAACCCTACCTCGAAGGTGGCAAGAAATCAGATCTAAGAGGACGCAATAATTTCCATTAGCGAGTCGGCCTCTGGCCCTTGTCTTCGTTTCTTTAATGACTTTTCCCGGCCGATTAAGAGTTATCGGGGCACGTACTAGTCCGCAAAAGGCCGCCGACAACCCTCGGTGAGAACTCATTGTAACATAGGGGTACGATAGGAGAAACGTTTGCGGTCGACGATACGATAGCGGCTTTACTTGCTGGTCTTTCTCTCTGTCTTTTTCTACACGCGTGTATGCCTACTTACGTGGATATAGCTACATATGTATATATCTATGTATGTATCTAAGTATGTATGTATCTGCGTGCGTGTGTGTTCTAACGCGAAAGCTCTCCCACCTGTTCACTAAGAATCCATTACACAAAGCCATACGCTTTTTCTTTTTTTTCATCTCTTTCTCTCTCTCTCTCTCTCTCTCTCTCGTTGGTTTAACGATTTTATATTCGACAAAGAGAGAAAGAGAGTGTGAGAGAGAAAGAAAGAGAAAGAGAGAGAGAGAGAGAGAGAAGAAAAACTAACGTAAAATCACCAAATCTCAAAGAGAGATTTATTATCTATCGCTAATCATATATAAAGTAACTCCAAGGCATACGTAGATAGAAGGGAGATTTTCTTTCTTTCTTTCTTTAGCCCGTGTCCCGTGCGTGTAGCATTCGAGTTCGCTCAATGTCCCTTACATTTGATAAGATAGCTATAACGCGGAGGTACAAAGAGTATTAATAAATTAGAAAAGCGCATTTCGAACGACGGAGACATGTTTCCGCTCCTAATTCGTGCCGGCGTCGGGAGAAACGAGGGAGATCCTTATCGGAAGGACAGCCATACACACACACATACATGTCTGCGCTTGTACACACAAACATATAAACAGACACATTTGTCTCTGTATGTATTAGTGCAAGAACCGTAGATTCCTGTAGATTTTCTCGATGCTGTCGTCAAAAACGAGCGAGGCCACGAACAAGAGAACGTCGTCGTCGTCGTCGTCGTCGTCGTCGTCGTCGTTGCTCGTGTGTCGGCTTATCAGAGAGCTCGCGAGCGGTATCGCATACGGGTCGCTAATGTCTCCTTATCAAGGGTACCTACCTATTCCCTGGGTCTTCTCCCCCTTTTCGACCCACACATACGGTGTACCATTGGATTTTCAGCTACCAGCACCGGCTGGTTACCTATAACCACCTACAACGTCATCGCCGTACGCTATCACACGCTCGTCCCGGGACAAAGACTTTCTAGTTTCTCGTTTCTGTTTCCGCTCGCGCTTCGCTTACCGATACTGTCGTACGATAAGAATTCACTGCGTTAAAACGCTGGAAAACGATTTCTCTGCTTAATTTTCTTTCTTTTCCTCTTTATTTTTTTTCCCGTTTTCTTCCGTTTCTTTTTCTTTTTTTCAATTTTTTTTTTTTTTTTTCATTAGCGTCAGAAGTACCAGGATTTCTTAATAATAATTATTTTCATTTATATTATTCTTGAATTTCTATTGATCTGTTTGGGCTTATAGTCAATTATGAAAGTTCATCTTGTAACTACGATATCAATAATTCTCTTTTCGAATTTCCTTTCCGCTTGGTCAGATCTTATCTAATCAAAATGGTATACGCCTCTCTATTGTGTTGTAACGTTACGATTGGTCAAGCTTTGTTCTAATCTCGAACCAATCAAGCAACATGTATGATAAAAGACAGTGGATTTGTTTTTTTTATTATATTTTTTTATCAAAAAAAAAAAAAAAAAAAAAAAAAAAAAAAAAAAAAAAATAAAAATAAAAAAAAAGAAAGCAGCAGTAATTAGGCAACGCATAATATGATATAGGAATCATAGGTATATTTAGAGAATATTTGAAGTTTTTATTTAATTCGAATGTTGAAATGAATATATGTATATTTAGTATATCATTTAAATAGAAAATATTAGTTTTCTATATCAAATTTAATTTTGATTAATTATACGCGTCAAAGTGTGGAAAGTTTGTACTTATGTACTTAATTAATAAAATATCTTTCAACGGTTGAAAATTAATTTTGTTGTTTGATTATTTAAGGAATTATATAAACTATAATTTATAAAAAGTAGATAGGCTAATTGTTTTTATGTATTCCTTTTTTCTTTTTATGTTTTTTCTTATATATTTGTTTTTTCTTTTTTTTTTTTTTTTACAATTCAAACATAACGACGCAATGCGCTAAAATAGAAATCAGAGTGTATTTGTTGGCGTGTTAAATATTACATTAAAAAAAAAATATTTCTTATTAATCGGTGCAAACAAATAACAAAGCTAATTCTTTCAGTAATTATTGCTGATAATATAAAAATAAAACTATTCGAATGGTATGTTCTTATGGTTGAAAATAAATTGTTTGAAGCTTCACGAAGACATCATTGAATGAGAAACAACTTAATAGATGGACTCCACTGGAGGAGGCACATTTGAAGAAAAAGACACGTGCGTAAGAGAATCTCAGAGTAAGAAATATCTTCGTCGCCTTTTTTGTCTCTCTCTCTCTCTCTCTCTCTCTCTCTCTCTCTCTCTCTATCTCTCTCTTTATCTATCTATCTATCTATCTTTTTCTTTCTTTCTCTTTCTCTTGACCACCCTCTCGTTGGTCGACCTATCCACGAGCCTTGGAGCGTTTGCATACGCACGCCGCCAATTATAAGCTCTCCCCACTACTCGACATTTTCTTCCACCATCGACTTCTACTTCTTTGCCCCACCCTTTTAAAGGAACGAAGGAGAGATAGAGAAAGAGTGTATAGAATCAGAGAGAGGGGAAGAGCGCCACTACCAACGTGTTTCTCTCTCCTCCAGGGCTAGGAGGATCCCTTCCTGCTATCTGATGCCGCGTTGGAGGTGTTAATTCACACTCCGATCCATTCTCTCCCCCTTCGCATCTTCTTCCTTCTTTTTAACCATCTATAAAGCTGTGTAAATTTCAAATAACATTCTCATATAGGTATCTCTATATTTATTTAAGTATTATTTCATTTTTCGAACAAAAAATATTAATTATTCCTATTTCACATTCATCGGATATAAATTAGATATATTATAGGTATGATACATTATTTTATTTATTTTTCTTTTCTTTTTTTTAACAAAAAATAAATTAGGTTATCATTTTTTTTATGGTAATCATCATCTTTCTCTCTTTCTTTCACATACACACACATGCACACACTTCCCTTATCTCATATATCACTCTCTAAAATTAATTAAATTCATATCAATTTTGATAAAACATTAACATGTTTCCAACAAATGAATTCGTCCAATCTTGTGAACATTATTTTCATTGCGGATGAAACTTTTACAAATGAAAAAAGAAGAAAAAAAGGAAGAACTTAGATGGAGTTGTTAGCAACAAATTGTGTTAGCAAGCTCATTTCTTATTTGGCGAACGGTAAGCAATCTGGAAATTCTTTATGGTAAGCTACTTTCGCATAGCTTCGACATTTTTACGAATCTCGCTATTATCGCTTCTACGTAGTTGGGCTTGGAGAGTATACGTAAATGGAGAGAAATCGAGTGTGTTTACACGTAACCGTCGAATAAGAATCTATCTTTTCATCGTGCAAAGGGTACAGCAGCGGCAATCCAATGATTCGTGAGAAACCGCGATAAACACGCTTTTACGAGCCTGGACGAGCTAGAAAAGCGATTAAAACTTAGCTATATATAGTATACTGGCGTATGTGTGTGTGTGTGTGTGGACATATACGCCTATATGTTTTAATACATATACTTAAATATATTTAACATTCGTTCAAAACTTAAGGTGGGTATGTATTTGCAAAGTTTACATTTCCGTTCGGACTTTTATCGGTCTCGAAACGATGTTTGTTCCCTTTTAGTGGCAGTTCGATAGTCAACCAAGCAAGCAGTCCTTATCTCTGTCTTTTTCTTTTACTTTATCGCGGAGATACATGAATAATTAATAATAGAATCTACGAAAGTAACGATGCAAAAACAGAGACGACTTAGATTGGGGTGTGTTAAGGTAGGGTGAGGGAGGGTTGAAGAGACTTCGGCGAAGGGGGAGTACTCTGCACATCGGAGATTCACATCTGACAGCGTCGTTAGGTGAGTCCACCGGACAGATACACAAGAGATCGGCGCTGATTGGACATGCTCGTTCTACGTACAGGTATACCGGGTGACTTCGTTAGCAAGGGCTGATTTTATCGACGTATACGAGGCGAAATACCAGGTCTGATCTTTCAAGAGAGAGAGAGAGAGAGAGAGAGAGAGAGAGAGAGAGAGAGAGAGAGAGTGATCTCTTTCTCTCTCTCAAGAAGATACTAGAAAAATGATGCCATCGATACAGACAAAATCATTTTCTCTGGAACGATAGGTAAAGTTCTTGATTCAGTTTCTCTTTCTCTTTCTCTCTTTCTCTCTCTCTCTTTCTCTCTTTCTCTCTTTCTCTCTCTCTTTCTCTCAATTTAGTTACTCTTCGCGAGTTAATATCGCGAGAGAACGTCGTCGAGTGCCACGCCCGACACTCCGTCAACCTGAATGTTATAATATTATCACCTCAAGAGTCGGCTATAATAAGTCGTTTGCATCGCCGTCACGTGCCAGTGCGGGTTCTCTCTTTTTCTCTTTCTTTCTCTCTCTCTCTCTCTTTTTCTCTCTCTCTCTTTTTTTCTCTTTCTTTCTTTTTTCTTTCTTTCTTCTTTTTCTCTTTCTTTATTTCTTTCTTTCTTTCTTTCCTTGTCTACGTTCTTATCCGTGTGCGCTCGTACGACGATCGACGATCGGGATAAGGCGAAACGTGTTAGCTGGAAAAGCTTAAGGGAGTAGAAGAGGAGGGGAGAGGGTCAATGGCCAGTTTCACAGGTCAGTCCTTCCGCGCGATCCTTTCTTCTTACATTACACTTAAATAACATAGCAATTATCGAAAAATGTGATGCCTCGATGTATGAACGATCTATGTACATTATTGTCGTTAACCATCTCGAATAAGGTCAAATATCGAATCAAATCGAATAAAGATTTCTTTTCTTGTCACGAGAATTTATTACTTTAAAAAAAAAGAAAAAAGAAAAAAAGAAAAAAAGAAAGAATAGAATAGATCAATAGATTTATCGGTCTTTTTTTTCAAGCATATCCCATACATAAATATATCTATGCAATTTGGTTGAACCTTAAAGAAGCATGAATTTAATTTTTGGATTGAGCCAACCACGTCGAGAGAGAGAGAGAGAGAGAGAGAGAGAGAGAGAGAGAGAGAGAGAGAGAGAGAGAGAGAGAGAGAGAGAGAGAGAGTAACCAACGATTGAACGATAATAAAAAAGAACGTTAGAGCACCCTGGAAGCCATTTATCGTGACGTACCGGGCCAAGCGAGGTGCGGAGAGACGTCGAGCACGCGTGCGTGAACACGTCCGCATTATAAACGCGCGAGCAACGTGTCCAGACACTTATAGAAGCTGCTGTGGAATGGTGGAGAGAGAGAGAGAGAGAGAGAGAGAGAGAGAGAGAGAGAGAGAGAGAGAGAGAAGAGGGGAGGACGATAGCTTCGTTGTCATGCAGGATGCAGAAGGGGATGAACGGTGTCCGCCCCCTTACACCAACCTTTCATCTCTCTCTCCCTCTCTCTTTCTCTCTTTCATTTGCTCACTCACTCACTCACTCTCTCCCTCTCTTTCATTTGCTCACTCACTCACTCTCTCCCTCTCTTTCTCTTCCATCCTTCGCAACATCCCACACCTCCTCTTCCATCTAGCCAGCCACCCTGCCAGATGGTAAAGCTGGTGCGCACTTCATTTCCGCGTCTTACAGTCAGCCGGCATGCCGAAGGAAATGAAAACAATGAGATACAGCGGTCATCCGTTACCTACGCTCGTCGCACGGTGCCTCTTAACTCGCATTTATATTACTTAAGCGCCTCTAAAAGCATCCAGCCTTTATCCGCATCCTTGCTTTTCCTACTACCTCCCTCCTTTCCTCTCTCCTTTCTCTCTCCCTCTTTCCCTTCCTCTTTTCCTTTTCTTCCTTTTTCTCTTTCTATTTCTCTCTCTCACTCTCTCCCTCTCCCTGTCTCTCCTCTCTCTCTCTCTCTCTCATTCTTTCTCTTTCTCTGTCTTCCTTTTTCTCTTTCTCTGTTTCTCGTTCTTCTACTATCTATGTCTTCTTTGTCAAGAGTTATAATATCCGATGTTTCTCTTTACACATCGCGAAACACGCGATATAAATGTGTGATACTTTTATGATTGTATTTGTTTATATGGATTCAATGTAAATCGTTTCCGGGATATTTAACATCGAGTGGATTTTATTTATTGTTCCCTAAAGGCCAACGATAGTACGTACTTTCGAATTTTGTTAATAAACGAGTTTTACGAAGTCCCGAAGAGTTTTTAATAGAAAATATTAGATTGGGATCATGAAATAAATGTCTCGTTACAAGTATAAATAAAGTTTGTTTGAACGAAACGACAGTTATTTATTATTCATCGATATATTATCATTCGGATGGTTGATTATTTTTGTTTCAACCTATATATCGATGTAAATTTCTTTTCTGAAATATCGGATCATGGGAAGGAGTTAGAATTCTTGGCGATACCTCAGAAAGTTCATCCATCTTTTCTCTCGTTTCTTCTCTTCATCGTTCCCCATTAAATCCATCTTCCTTTTCTCTCTTCTTCCCTACCTCTCTCTCTCTCTCTCTCTCTCTCTTTCTCTTTCTCTTTCTCTTTCCTCTTCATCTTTTAATCGTGCACGTCCCGCCTACGGAAATTATGAAATCAGACACACAGAACACGTACGCGCGCTTGCCTCTCGCTCTCTCAGCGTATAGTACTTACTTTGGTCCTTCGTATCCTTGCGTATCCTACCAAATTGGGAAAAGTTTTCTAGGTAGATTATGATATATCGATCGCAATAACGTTCTCTGAACTGTTTCCTTTTGAGATTGATGATGTTTTTCTTTTCTATCTATCTCTCTTTCTCTCTGAATTCCTCCGTTCATGTATTTAAAAAAGAAAAGAGAGACAAAAGATAACTCGAACGAATCTCGATATTCAAACTGGAATCGTGTTAAACGTGAACCTCCGACACGGCACCGATCGTGTTCCATTGCAATCGACAGGATGTTGTTACTCTATAAGCGCTTCGTTCGGTCGTAAGCATTAATTGGTTCGATGCCAAAGCGGCTTAACGAAGGAAACGAGCGTGCGACGAGGGGGTGAGGGTTTGGATCGAGTCGGGTTAGGGAAAGAGAAACGTTATCACGAGAGGGTACTTTACTGTATTTGTAATGATGAGGGGTACGAGGTAATCAGATAAAGGCCTCAAAAGTAGTACCGTTCCATGTTGAAAAAACTTGCGCTATCCGAGCGTGATTATACTGTAGCCAGGGACGCATATAGTTCGTGAGCTTTCGAATTCGCTCTTCTTCTCGACATGAAAATTATCTTATCTGTGTTTACAATGAACCCTCTTCAAAATTGTCATGAGAAAGGTAGGTATTTAAACGGTTATGCAACCGACAAATATTTTTTATTAATTATAGATAGACGTTTAATAATGTTTTTAAATGTTTCAATAAAATTGTATTGTTTTTTATTTTACTGTAAAAGATAAAATTCAAATCGAATTATTTCGAAATTACACTTAGATACTGGATATGGCATATTTTTCAAAAGTAAATTATGTAGCGGTATGTCTTCCATCGCATTAAAATTAATAGTCGGAGTAAAGAAGATAAATAGCAGCTGGGAACGCTAGTACTTACACTCGCGACTATGAATTCGAAACAGCCGACCCTGGATGCGATACACGGCCTAGGGGGGTAGTGAGTTAGAGTTTGATAGGGCCGGATTTGGGGGTGCACCGAGCACACCTTATCACGCCACTCTGCTGTTTTAGTTTTTGTCCAGTCTCTGCATATTCCAACTTTCTCTTTCCCTCTCCTCTCGTTCCCATTCCGTGTATTCCTCTCTTATTCCAGTTGCACTCTCGGTATCCGTTTCTCAATGTTCATATCATGATTTACAAAAATACGTATACCATACTTACGCATGCTCTCTTTTATCTTAACCTATTCAATCATTATTTTTAAGGACAACGATTCTTAGATCTTTTTTCTTATCTTTTTATTTACTTAAAAGTCAAATTATATGGCTTAGTTAGGTCTTAAAAAAAAAAAAGAAAAGAAAATTTGAATATAGCGATTGAATAGGTTAAATGACTAAAAATTTTTGGTAAAAGTTATCTTCATGAACAATGGCAAAGTCAGCGGTCGATTTCTATAAAAGGAAAGACAGGAGAAGCAACAACTTGATTCGTGCTATGAATATCGTTCTCTCTTTCTCTCTCTTTCTCTCACATACGCGATGACACTTCGTTTTTCAATTGGCTTTATAGCAGCAGCTTTGTCGCTTTTATCCGCGTTAAGCGCAAAAGTGGAAGCCGCACTGTCGTTCCTATTGTTCCGCAAAACCGTTTCTCTATTTTCACCATCTCTGTACATACGTACGTACGTACATCCCTCTCTTCTATCCCCTTTTCTCGCGAAGCTCTGACGGCTGTTTATCTCTGCGTTTCATGTGAACCACTAACGACGATGAAGTCTACGACGAGTGTCAATGCCGTGAGATTCGCATTTACAATTCGATGAAACGCTTAAAATGAAGCAAGTAGATAGAAATATCGAAAAGTAACTATAGAATGTTTGGTATTAATCTTATTGTTAGAATTTCGTGATTATTTTTTTTTTAAGTAGGAATGATAAAGAATTCTTTTTATATTGATATCGCTTGTTAATAAATCATTCGCATTTGCAATATGACGAAATGTTTAAAGTGAAGCAAGTAGGTAGAAATATCGAAATACAACTGTAGAACGTTTAATATTAATCTTATTGTTAGAATTTTTGACTTTTTTGTTTTAAGTAAGAATGATAAAGTTATCTGCTTATATTGCTCATTATGCTTAAAATGAAGCAAATAGGTTTGAAATATCGAAAAGCAACTATAGAACGTTTCATATTAATCTTATTGTTAAAATATCGTGATTTTTGTTTTGTTTTGAAGTAAGAATAATAAAGTTATCTTTTTATATCATTCGTTAATAAATCATTTGCATTTGCAATATGATGAAATGCTTAAAACGAAAGAAGTAAGTATAAATATCGAAAAGCAACTATGAAACGTTTGGTATTAATCTTATTATTAGAATGATAGTTATTTTTTTATATCGCTCGTTAATAAATTATACTTACTTGTCCGACGATTATCGTGATTAGAAGCGGGAATTCGTGTAACCAACGCGAAATCGTTGATACGAAAGAGAAAAAGAAAGATTGGTTGAAAGAAAGAGAGAGAGAGAGAGAGAGAGAGAGAGAGAGAGAGAGAGAGAGAGAGAGAGAGAGAGAGCGAGGGAGAGAGAAGGGCCGAGAGTGAGGGAGTGTGCAGGACGGTGGAAAAAGGTACGCTTTTCCGCACTATCTAGAGAACTATTTCTCCGGTGTCTGGAAAAGCATTGCTGCCACGATAACGACTATGCGAGAGGAGGACGGTGGAGAAAGGGCAAATTTATCGGATCGCGGCGATGGTAGAGGCGCAGCGTTTCTGTGGATGTACTTTTATACCTATACATACGTACATATTTCTTCGGTTTGTTTATTTCTCCTATATACGATAAATGAACGATTTCCTTTTCTATCTCTATACAACTATAATATAAAATAAAAGAAAACGATATAAAGACGATTGATATTGTGGTAAGTTCGTCGTCGTCATGATTTCGATAAACAAACCGTTAAAATCTTTGATAAACGTTATTATTATTATCTATTATTTATTATTAAATGGAAAACACGCGCAAGGTAAGAACGAAAGAAAGAAAGAAAGAAAGAATGAGAGTATAGTGTAGTAGAGAACGATAACATTGAATAGCTACGTACAAATAAGAATAAAGAAAGAAGGAAAGAAAGAAAGTACAAAGAGAAGGGATCGAAAGTAAGGGGGGTGAGTGGTGGTGGCGGTGGTGGTAGTCGTGTAGTACGATGCAGCTAGGTGCACCTATTCTAACGGAGGTGATAAGAGTGGTGAAATGGGCGACTGCAACCCGTAAATATCGAGAAGGGGTAGGACCCAACATCACCACCACCAACATCGTCACCATCATCACCACCACCACCTCTACTACCCTTACTATCGTGCCACCACCCACTCGAGCAGTTTATCGCAGTATCGGAAGTCGTGGACCGAAGTTACACCAATTGTTTTATGGCTTTGTGACCTTCCCTATCGTTACTACACGCACGAGCCTATTTTAAACTCTCTTTTTTTCTTACGATCGTAAAAAACGTTCACCTTCCACGGTGAAAGCATTCACTTTAAAAGTCAATCGAATCGAATTGAATCGAATCGAATCAAATGGAATCGAATCGATCGTATCGTTCATTCGAGTTCTAATTACGATAGAAATCATAATGTAAATGTAGCATTGTCCTTTTGTAAATACGTTATATTTATATCTATCTTCCTAACACGGCAGGTGGCATAAACAAGAGGAACAATTATCGACGATTAATTTCTCATTTAATGAGACCGTATTCGATCTGACCTGATACGATTTGACCCGATCTGATCTGATCCGATCCGATCCGATCCACAGGAAAGATCATCGCGGGTGTTCGCCTCTTTAGCGTTTATATATGCACTCTTTAACCACTTTATGCGTGCGTTATGTAGGTACAGTCTCTATTAAAAATCATTCATATAATTATATAGATTAATTTATCGGTATCGTTAATTAATACAATGTCATTTGGAGTATCTTCAAAATCGATAATGACATAATATTGATTTTAATTGAATTGCTACGGGCAATAATCGAAATGATTTCATCGAGAACCATTATCTAGATCGTGAAGATTTTTTTCAGAGATTGTACGCACACACATACACACGCACGTACGTGCGCGCACGCACATTTATATTTTGTATATAAGGACTAAGAAAATAACGGCCAGGTGCACGAGCAGGGACGTACTTTGCTCTGCAGGATAGCCTGATCGTCTGATTCAATTATCCAGATCGGTATCTTTTCTCTCTCTCTCTCCCTCTCTCTCTCTTTCTTTCTTTCTTTCTTTCTTTCTTTCTTTCTCATTCCTTTTCTCCCATCACCGAAGAGGCACACCTTAACTTGGAACACCTTGTAAAACCTGTCCGCCCTCTCGCGATGACGATGACGATCGCGATGATTAATGACGTCATTCGAAAGACTTTAATGTCCATTAAATGGCGATTCACGAAGCTGAAAAAGAAAACTATGAGACAGAAGAAATGCATTGATTCTAAATATTGTACGATCGAAATTGGAAAGTAGGAATCATTGATAGAAACGATTATAACTCTTTATATATCAAAGAGAGATGGATTTTGTTTTTTTGAACTATGCGTCACAATATGCCACGTGACTAAGTTCAATGCTATGCGAGCCAACAAGAAGGAAAAATTGTACAATATTCTCTCTCTCTCTCTCTCTCTCTCTCTCTATCTCTCTCTTTCTATCTCATTCTTTTTCTCTTACTCTTTCTTTTTCTTTCTTTATTTTCACGCTCGATTCTTTGTCGTCACTTCTTAAGCTTATCTTTCCTTCGATATAGAAAGCATGACGTGGCTCTCTTTATATTACGATCAAGAGCAGTAGAACCCAGCTTGCGTACGTCATCGCGATACGATCGTCGAATTCACATTTTTTGCCATGGCTTTGACGATATTTTGAAAATAATTTGTAATGTTTAAAAAAAACAAAAAATTAATTTACTCCACTCCAAATTGATTCGATTAATAAATATCTTTTATTTATTTTTTTTCTTTTATTTTTCTCTTCTTTCTTTTCCGTTTTTCTTGTCTTTTTCTTCTTTTTTTTTTTCTATTTTTATCTTTCGATAAGTCTTACGAAGTAGTAGTAGGTAAACAGTGCAAAGAGAGGATAATTACTCGATTCTACGCGTAGGAGGTTGTATATCGATAATCCTAGTCGATAGTAGTCGGAGACAGAAGAAATGGCAGACACGAATCGTCCATTACCCGCGTTCGAGAAAGTCTTGATTGATGCGAAAGCCATTGGGCTTGCTTCCTACTCTAGTCCGGTACGAACGCTTTATTCGCAACATCGCGCATATACATAACAACGATAGAGGATATATCCAACAGTGATGTGGCTGTGAAGCGTGATCGTACGTGCGTGCGTGTGTGCGTGCGTGTGTGCGTGCGTGTGTGCGTGCGTGTGTGCGTGCGTGTGTGCGTGCGTATATATACGACTACATTCGTCGTGATAGAACTGCCGGATGCAACTGCGAGTTACGCACTTGCTTAATGGTGATCCTCCGTATTTGAGAATGTCGGACATTGGTCGACAAATGTCGTTCGTATTGATTTCCTTCTTTTTTCAATTTTTTTCATCGTTCCGAAAAAAATGTTAAAGAAATAGGAAAGAAAAGGAAAAAAAAGAAGAGAAAGAGATATACAACGTGTCTCGAGCCGACGATCATAAAAGTCGCTTTATTTTTATATTGTAGATCGATGTAATTAAAAATAAACAACAAATCTTTTACTTTCACGGCCATTTTTTTTATCGAGATGTACAGACGCACAGAGAGTGAGAGAGAGAAAGAGAGAGAAAGAGAGAGAGAAAGAGAGAGAAAGAGAGAGAGAGAGAAAGAGAGAGTAGAGGGAGATGTGTAATGGTAGTCGAAATTCTAGGAACAACGTCGTTTCGATCGACTGACTCGAGAATTGTCTTGGCGTGAGCGGATTTAAAAGAGACCCGTTTGATGAGAACCGCCTTGAGAAATGGTTAAAGAGAAATAAATAGTCAGAGATCGAGTGCCAATCAAGGGAGGCGCCTCGGCGACAGGAATGTAGCGATCACGAGCGTGGCGAGTCGCGAGAGGCATGACAAGCGTGTGCTAATTGCTTTCGCACCTTTATCCACTCGTTTTACCTTGACTTCTATCATCGGTTCCTCGTTAGTCATTAGCTTTCCTCGCCAGGAGAAAGAGACTAAGCGGATCTATCGAGAAAACAAACTTTGAGAAAATCTTTCTGGATTCATTTCGTTGGAGAGGATCGATGAAAATGTTGTAAGTATTATATGAATATAAAGATATATACAAGATTGTTTCGATGTGATCGATATCTTTATACAAGTAAGAAACAATTTTTTACATATTCTTTTATCTCGAAAGAAATTAAGTTCTACTACCGGTTCTTAATTAGTCATTGGATTTCTTTGTGAAAAGTGAAATAAAGAGCATCTAATGAGCAGTTAAGTTCGAGAAAATTTTTTTGGATTCATTTCGCTGGCGAGGATTTTTTGATAAATTCGATCGATCGATTCGACACAAATATAAATATGTCAATATAAATTCTTCACTTTTATATTGAACTATTTTTTTTACTAACAGATAACAATGATCGATGCCATGGGAATTATTACGGACGGATATTCAATTTTGTTAATTTTATTTAAAATAATTTTAAGATTCTTTTTGAAACATTTTTAAGATTAAAAGTATATTTTTTAATGAAGGTAAAATATAATGTAGGTAAAAAGTATGCCAATGAATTATTCAGTATCTTTCATCTACAAAAAATTATGAAAGGTGTTAGATGAATATAAAGATTTATGCGATTTATGCGATCAAAGATTGTTTCGACGATCAATGTCTTTGTACAACTAAGTTGTTATTATACAATTTAATTGCTATTATACAATGTATTATGCAAGTAATTTAATTATTCTTTTATCACGAAAGAAATTAAATTCTATTATCGGTTCTTCGTTAGTCATTGGTTTTTTTTCGTAAAAAAAGAGAAAGACAATCTAGCGAAGAATTAACTACGAAAAAATTTTTCGGATTCATCTCCTTGGAAAGAACTTTCTTTTTCGATAAATTCAATCGATTTATTCGAACGAACAGTAAAAGATGATATCAAAATAAATTATTCATTTTTTAAATTCCCCATTTTTTTTTGTTTACTAATAGATAAAAATGTTTACCCTTTATCAGACCAAAAATAATATAGCATTTTTGCCAGACAGTCACTATCAAAATTTATTAATTTTATGGTCTTAATAAAAAAGATTGTATAATTTTTATAATATATTTATTAATAATATAATGTTTAAAAATATTGCGTAGAAAAAGAATAAAAAAAGAAAAAATGGCGATTGGCAGCTTTATCGTTTGCTAGAATGATAAGAATTAACACGTTTAATGAATTCAGCAACAACGGATTAAAACATTTCCAAGATTCTTCTTGTGACATTTTTAAAAAGCATACTTTCTAATAAGTTTAAAGTCTAATGTAAAAAGTATTACAATGAATTCTTTTGTCTTTTATCTAAAAAAGATTAAAAAAGCTATTAGATAAATATATCTTATCGATTAACTAACGTTAATTGACGTCACTCGTTTTATCGATTGTTAACGCGTTATCCTAGTCTTGATTGTCTTTCCATGATCCAGCAATTACTTTTCAAAACATTGTTTTCAAGCATTGAACATTTTAAGAAAGAAACAGAAAGATAGAGGGAGAGAGAGAGAATGAGAAGAGGGGAATGGTGAGGGTAACGAAAAGACTTAGGATGAGGAAAAGAGGAGGAGGGGGGTTGAAGTGGCACTAAGCAAAAGGGAGTAAAAAGGGGGTGGTTGGTCTTGTCGGTTCAGGGGATCTCCAACGATATCCCCGTGCATCTGGGAGACGGCTATGCATTTATGCATGTTTCGCGGGTATCGCATGCTTCTTGCCAATAACGCGCCATTCTACGTGCCGGTCGGGCTCGTGCGGAACCCGCTTGGACTCCGGCGAACCTCCATTTTCTGACTTCCACCAGAGGCCGGTTTTGTGTTTTAACCGAGGGAGTCACCTTTTTCTTCCGCTGATCTTTCGATCCAAGGTGATTGCGGTGAACGCCTGGCTGAAAACAAGTAGAGTTAATTTGAATAGAAAAATATAAGAAGGATTTCTTCTATCTAAATCTAATATGCGTTTAGGTTAATGTTAATTATTATATATAATAATAATAATAATAATAATAACAATAATAATAATAATAATAATAATAATAATAATAATAATAATAATAATAATAATAATAATAATAGTTAAACATATTGTCGAATTGCTTTTTAGGGGAAACTTGCGTGTTATCCGTTATCTTCTTTACACTATGTACTTGCCATACGTGTAATCTTAACGTAGATTATCGATCGTTGTTAGTTATAGTTTTAGCTCGTTAGCGAATAGTTATAGCCGAGGCACATATGTAAGTTCTTTAATTGTTCAAGATGAAAATTCTTCGGAGATCGGGCTTACGTTAATATCGCATTAACGTTCGAAGAAGAAGAAGAAGATACACATTCAGTATAGGTAAGTATGTACGTATATGTACAACACTTTGGCATTAACGGGCTCGTATGTATGCGAATGCGTATAACACGATGCGGTCAGTGAAGTCGTAAGTGGTCGCCGCTAATGGTCCGTACTTGCTGAGATAAGGGATTATTGATCGTATATAATTTTGTAACGAACGCGACGATAATGGTACCGATCGTTTTTCTTCCCTCCTCCGAACGAGGATATATGCTCTCTCTCCTCTCCCTCTATGTGTGTGTGTTTGTCTCTGTATCTTTGTTTCTGTCTCTCTTCTCGAATCATGAAATTTTCCTCAACTCTGTGCGATTTTCAGATTTCGAATTCTCCATATTTGGGATACCAGCTAATATTTTTATACCTTCTTTATCGTGAATGGGAAATTTATGTCGAGGTTGAGATAAGGTTTTTTTTGTTTTGTTTTAGGTTTTCTTCTTTCTCTCTTTCTTTTTCTTTTTTGTTTTTGGTACCATGTGCGATGAATACTTTTTATAGATTTTCGGTATCTATCAGGAAGTTCGTAAGAAGTGAAAAGGACACGTACACGTGGAAAATTCTTTTACTTGTCTTTAGTTATATTCGAAAGTGCGTGCAAACTCACATACATATAATGATCACACATATGTATACTCTCGCAAATATATGATCAAGGCTCTATCGTAATTTTATGCATTTCGAAACGATGAATATGGATTTCGTGGACCGTCGATTTATACGGTTACTTCGTCAAGAACTATTTATTTAACGTTCTTGGTATGAGCAAAGAGATTCAAGGAAGAAAGAGAGAGAGAAAGAGATGGGGAGAAAAAAATTGTAATCGTTCATAACGATTAAATCCGAGAAATACGAAAAAAAATGAAACAGAAAAAACGACGACAGATAAGGATTACTTTCGAAGAAATAACGAATAATCTTTTCGTGCGAGCTTGCCCACCACATTCCTTCCATCGAGTATGAATGTTGCTGGTTCGTACGAAAAAAAATGAGAAAGAGAAAAAAAGGACTAGCAGATACGGAGGGACAATCTGATTAGCGCAATCTAATTAACGCTGCTTTTAATGGCGTTCATTAGCACATACGTCCCCTTTCCTCTTGCCGTCCACCCACAATTTTTCTCTCTCTCTCTCTCTCTCTCTCAATCTTTTACTCTCTTCCTCTCTTTTATATTGACACCTACACACGTTACCTTTTCTTTCTTATACATATACATATTTACATACGAAGAAAAGAGAGAGGAGAGAGAAGAAGAAACAAGCGTGTACCATACACACTTGTTTTCTTCTTTTTTTTTTTGTGTTCGTAAAAAGTCTATTTTCATGCTAATATCGATTTTTACTTTTATGAATAAATTCCTCTACGAAGAATTTAATGAGTTGCTAGAAAATGAAAACATAAAGAAAAGTGAATCCTTGAAAGAATTTAGTAAAGAAATGAGTAAGAGAGAGAGAGAGAGAGAGAGAGAGAGAGAGAGAGAGAGAGAGAGAGAGAGAGAGAGAGAGAAAGATGCAGTAAATCAGTGATATTTTGAAGGGAAACGACGTTAATGGCGTGTCGTGTGTAAGAGAAGTGCGTGACATTGTATGGATATTAGAAGATTTCTCATATGATAATCCTTTGCGATGGTATGCCATACTGCGAAGGTGCATACGGCCTCTTTGTACAAAAATCTTAATTCAAAGCGACGTCGTGACGGCACCCCCGACAATTACGATCCCGATTAACACGATAAAAGTCATAGTCCTTCTCCTAATCCTGTACCCCATATTCCCGTTGCCTCTCCCTTTTCAAAAAAATGTCTCATCAAAATCCACGAGAAAAATTTCTTTCTATGAAATTTTCCTTACTAACAGAAAAATGAAATCGGTGTTGTTCTTTCTTAACACACGCGCACACACACACACACACACACACACACACACACACACACACACACACATATATATATATATATATATCGTTATAGTCGTAAGATCTAATTTAATTATTTGTTGTCATTGATAATACTCGTACTTACTTGGACGATTCGAAATTTCTTTATTTCACTGATATACGCATTTTTAACGTTTCGACTTTCTCGTTGCGATAACAGATGGGCATTTCAAATATTCACGAATAATCGTTTACTGATAAGAGAATACGTGTTTGCTGCTTATTCAATTAACACTTCCCGTCGTCCTCTCACCGTATTAATAATGATAGCAATGTTATAATTATCTGTTTCATGGATGTTAACGATGAAATGATGCTGCTCGCGGGTTTCTTTTTTTCTATTTTTACAAACTTGTTCTTCAATCTTTGATTATTATCTTAACTTACGTCTTTCAACACTCTTATAACTCAATTTTTTTTCCGTGTTTCTCCTCCTCCAAAAAAAAGAAAAAGAAAAAGAGAAAGAGATCGTAATATAATTCGCAAATTATAATGCGTCTTATATCGCATTATAATTTATAAAATTAACAATTAATTCATTATTGTGAAAATGAGATATTAAGGAAAATACGGGTGAATAAATGTATGTGTACGAACGTACGATTTAAAAGTTACATGACATTATAGAGAGAGAAAGAGAGAGAGAGGGGGCAAAAAGAGAGAGAATTTAGCATAAACAAAACGATTTGTACGAAGTTAAAAACAAGTGACGAATGAAAAAGAAAGTATAGAAAACGTGTCATTTTGCAGAAGCTCTTATTTGCGATATTGTAATGTAAAGAATAAAGTCGAACCGGTGGTGTGAGAGACGCTACTACAATTCGCTTTTATTTCCATGAATGTCTCGATCGTCTCGTGGACTTGTGTACCACTCCCTGTAGGTACGTTGTAGTAGGCCTAGTAGTAGGTAGTACCTACTTTAGTCGTAAGTCGTAACAGTCGGTATAGCAGCTCAGAGACGAAGCAAACGGCGTCGCTTGATATCTGCTACATATCTAGCAACGTGTGCCATGCCTTATCTCCGCTGCCGTTCGAGCCGTATTCCGCGCGTCTCCATCTCTACCTCTCTCCTCCTTCTTCTTTCTCTTCTTCTTCTTCCTCCTCTTCTTTCTCATCTTCTTCCTCTTCTTCTTATTCGAACGTATTTCTCCTTTACGAGGAGCACGCGCGCGCATACGAGATTTTCGAGGATCATTACTACTGCGAAACACAGTTATCTCTGCACTAGATTCTTTATCGAGATTTATCTCCACTATCGGAGATGATTTTTAAATATATCCTGAATGATCACAATAATTTCCTGTGTCATGTTTAACCTTCGTCATTAAGATTTTTCATGTAAAATAGGTATGAGATTGTTCCAAATGTTTCTTTCGTTTTTAGACACTGCCAGATAATGCAGCTAGTGAAAGAAACTTTTGGAACAATATTTTCGTAAGTTTGTTTGGATTTTGTTGTAAATCTTGTTTTTTATTTTAAAGCTTTCTTTATTATCACGTTAAAAATTCAAGAACGACGAAAAGAAAAATCTGTTTTTACTGGGCGTTATCTTTTATTTTTCTTTTTTTTTTTTAAATTCACTCCGTTCCTAGGACAGTGAACGATTTGATAGATATTCCTTCGAAGTTGGAATTAAACGGACTATGATCCATAGATCATACTAGATCGCGCAGGAGGTATACGTAGTCGCCTTCTCGTGCCCGGAACGATCCTACTGAATCCTGCTGCTGCTGCAGTCTGGGGTAATGACGTGCGAACAGATATCGGATCCCTTGCCGCTATCGTGTCCTTGCTCTTCTCTACTACATACCGACCCTCTTCCCACTCCTACTACTCCTATCCCTCTTCTCTTCTTCCTCCTCCTCTTCATCCTCCTCTTCCTATCCCCCTCCTCTTCTTCTGAGTCCTGTTTTAACAGACTTTGCACGCATGGTTTCACATGCACGCACCAGGAGTCGATTACTCGGCCAACTTTCGAGTTTACCATGCATACCATCATTTTTTTTCTTTTTTATTCTTTTTCTTTTTTTTTCATTTTTTTTTCTTCTACGTCCCATGATTATCCATCATCGATAATAAATGCGAGATTCCATAGATTCCATAACTCTTCGTTATAGCATGGAAAACGTTTTTAAAAATGATTTTTAGATTTACTTTTGAGTTTACTATGCACGTACCATTATTATTCTTTTTTTCCTGTTCTTTATACGTCGATTTGATAGAAAATGTGAGATTCGATAAATCTAACCAAGGACCTTCGTTATTTCATAGACAATTCATTTGGAATAAGTTTTAATAAAATCATCTATTCATTGAACACACATCATTAATTTTTTACATTTTCCTTTAAGAAACGTGAGATTCGATAAAACAGATCATGGATCCCCGATATCCTATAGATAGATCATCGTGTTCTAAACTTTTCTTATGACGGAACCACTTCATCAAACCCTGAAATTTTAACGGAACATCTTGGTTATTTTCTTAGATAGTTAAATGTTAATAATAAATAAATTAAGCAATTAAATATTAAATAAGTTAAGAAAATGAAGGAAAAATTTATTTTTTAATTTTAATTATATAAATTAAAACACACGATAATGACTTAATATTAATTTTCATAAATTAATCTTTATTGACGATAAACAAATCTAAAAAATAAAATATACGATTAATGAATTATTGTCTATTATAAATTTTTTTACTATCTCACAATTATTAGACTTCAATATAAGAAACCTCGAGATTCGATGGATCCAATCATATATCTTTTTGGTATTGTTATAAAAAAGAGAATTTATTTAAAACGAATTTTGTCTGATGAAAGCGAAAAACAAAGCAATGAGTACGGTTGAAAAGGGAGGTACAGAGGTAAAACAAAGATAGAAGTTGAGATAGTAGAAAAGGAAGAAGAAGTAGAGGGAGAAGGAGAAGAAGTAGAGGAAGAAGGAGAAGGAGAAGGAGGTAGAGTAAAGGGATAGAGAAAGGGAAAGAGGAACGGGAATTCGCGATGATCGTGCCGATGTCTGTGGCCCGAGCAACGAGACCCCGGGCCGGTAACAATAATCGTCCCTCGTATCGGCCGTGCACGCCCGTTATCGCGGTTATCACTGCGTCCGGTCTCTATCGGCTATCTATGCAAATCGCAGCTAATTATATTTAATTAGATTCGACCAGGACGGTAGCGTCCGACGATTGCCGCATCTCGCTATCCGCCTCCACCTACAACAATAACAATAATAACAGCAGCAGCAACAACAACATCAACAACAACAAACATGTTGCTCGACCTGTGTCTACATGCGTTAGTTCTAATTTTTTTTCCTTTTTTTTTTTTTTTTCTGTGGAAAAAAGGAAATGATTTAAGAAGTTTTGTAATTTTGGAAAAAAGATTGATGCTATCAAAAAGTTATTAATTGATCGTTTAATCTCCTCGAAGAATCTATCAGATTTCTCATTCGTTGTCGAATATATGAATTTTAATTGTTCCCTTAGCCGACAAGAAAATTATCTTACTTCCGTTTAATCGACGTTCCATATTATATTATATTTAACGTTAAGAGAATGATGATAAAAAAATTGACGACGTAGTTTACTTGAAATCAACTTAAAGAACTCTATCTGAGCCATCTCGAATGTTTCGCGTGCTCGATGCGATTTATTAGTCGAATAGTATGGAGATTTTAATTGGTCGACCATTAAATCGATTATGGACCGGTAACGAACGACGGATCGGGGGATGAACGGGATCTTGATTAAAATTTATTGTGATCAGCCGAGCTTCTCACTTTTTTCTTCTATTTCTTTTCTCCTTCTCTCTCTCTCTTTCTCTCTCTCTTTTTTATTCTCCCTTTTTTTCGTTATCAATAATCGCTGTTATACGTAGTATATATGATTATCGAAGGGGGAAATAATTAAGTGAAATAATTTGGAAACTTCGTAAAGCTAATTTTTCTCTTATCTTGTACATCTGCTCCATTACGTAGCGTCAAAAGAAGAAACTGAGGATTCGATCTTGTTACTTCTCTCTCTCTCTCTCTCTCTCTCTCTCTCTCTCTCTCTCTTTCCTTCTCTCTGTCTCTTTTTTCCTTCTCTCTTTCTCTCTTACTTCTTTCTTTCTCCTTCCCTTTTTCTCTTTCACTCTATGTGGTGGCGCTAATTAAAATTAGGGTAGACAAGAAGAGGATACGGTAATTTCGATCGCGTGTGTATATATATATATACACGAGCGTAAACAGTGGTGTTCAACGGCGCGAGATGCAAAGGCTTATTAATGCTAACGATTCACTTCGATCCCAATTAAGTTTGTGCGTGTAAGCACGCTGTACACTGTTCGTTTTCTATGTTTCGTTCCATATAATCGAACTCGAAGAAGAGAGTGCCTTCGAGATATCGATACTATGCTCGTACATTTACGGAACATCGACTGGAAGGAACGTTTTTGACCTTATCTTTGGTTATTGGTATCGTGAATCCTATGAACAACACGTTTCACTCGTAATTCTGACATAGATACATATTTAAGTTTAACATTATTATTATTAAATAAATCATTCGTTTTTATTTCCTTGTTAAAAATGCATTACGTAGGTATATCGTAATCTTATTTATTATAATTATTGTCTTTTATAGATTTTTTCTAAGATATTATAGATGCATTAAAATAGATATCTCTATGTTTTATTTTATATAGTCTTATAACCAAAGAATATGAATCATTCGATAAGAGTTAGAAATCGATATTTGTAACTGTTTATCTAAATCACTTAAATAAATATAGATTTCGTTCCTGTATAAATCAGATTTATGATCATTTTCTTATAAAAAATAAAGTAATGTTAAAAGCAAGTAGATTCATTTTCAATAAATCATAATGACAATCAAAATAATTACGATCGGTTATCGAAGGATATATACGAATAACGATAACTATCAAACGATCTTTAATCCTTTATAAATCGATTTTGTTTCATATCGTACAAACTGATTATGTTATGCGGAATTTTTAATATAACTGTACAATACTAAATACATATGAACATTAATCATTGGATATGAAATAGAAATTGTTTTCTATAAAAAAAAAATGAAATAAAATATAATAAATAATACAACAAATTATATATAGCATAACAACATAATATATACTATAACAAATAATATATATACATATATAATGATTACGTGTGATGAAAGTTACATGATGTTCATTTGATTATGTTTACGAACCAATAAATAGGTAATATGAAAGATATATTACTTATCTTGTACTAGTATAATTAGTACTTGTACTAGTATAATTATGCTACTGTACCCTACACTAATATTGTGTAAGTATAATTATATTACTATATACTAGACTATTAATTATACTGTACTACAATACTATATAATTATAATAATGTATTATACTTTAAAAAATATAATAAACTACAGGTATTGATTGACAACGAATTATGTATTGATGAAATGTAATGTGGAGATAAAAAACAAAAAAATAGAAAAAAATACAGATAATATAACTGCGCAAGAGTTCGAAGTCTTATGGCGTAATGGAGCAATTAACAAATGGAATATTCTGGGAAATATTGAGTTTCGGTAAAACAGAAGATACATCTTGGTGAGAGAACCCGCATCCCGCAAGATTTCTTTAAGTTCGATCGCGCGAGAACGCTAGCACGCACACGCGCCACCACGAACGCCTATCCGATACGTAAGAGTTGCATTAGTTATCTACGTGATGTGGAGGTGGTTCGAGGACGATAGGGGAGGAATGCAAGCGTTGCTTTATCGACGAAGCGTGGGTTTCGAAGTGCCGTCTTCTAGCACTGAGAATGCAGGTGCTTTATCTTCCTTCTAGAGACACCGGTAAGAAAAAGAACGATCCCAGGATTACTACTCCAAATAAACTTGTCCTATGATTCCCACACGATCGTGATTTAAGAAACGTCGAACTACTACAGAAACTACTGTTTGTTTCATAAATAACTAGTACGAAATTATTAATAAAAATTATTATTTTTTTATATTTCTACAGATATCATTCAATTATTGTACATACATACTTAATACGAACATTAGATCAAACGTGCTTTCGATGTTCTTTTTTATCATATTTATAATTAGAATTTTTACGCAAAGTGAGATTCTACAGTGTTATGTAGAGAGAGAGAGAGAGAGAGAGAGAGAGAGAGAGAGAGAGAGAGAGAGAGAGAGAGAGAGGGAGAGAGAGAGAGAGAGAGAGAATGTCACTCATATTGTTCATTGCTATTCAAATATTTCAATTTGCATGTCACATTGTATCTGTTTAATATCTACGAGTGATGTCTATGTTTTATGTAATATCACGTCGTTCTTAACTATAAACATAGAATTTTTAATTAAACAGAAAAAAGTAGTATAATTTTGTTACAAAAATATTTTAAAGAGAAGTTGAAAGTTTTCCAAAATGTAATCGAGTTGTTCACGAAAGAAATTATTAACTTATTAATTGAATTCTCGATAAGTTTATTACTTATTTCTGTTTTATTATTATATATTATTTTTAGTTATTTTTAACCATTTCATTACTTAACTATGCGATTAATATACATTATATTCTAATTTTCACGGTTATTATTAGTAAAATTTTTATTCATAATCATATATTTGTATTTATATATATATATATATATATATATATATATATATATATATATTTATATTTATATATATATATATATATATATATATATATATATAAATATATATTTATATTTATATTTATATTATTTCTAGTTATTTTTTATTATTTTATTACTTCAATATATAGATCGACATATCTTAAATATCATAATTACATATAGTAAAATTTTAAATTATAATCAAGTCATACATACATATATATACATACATATAAAAAGAATGTAGATGTTAAATGTATTTTAACATGAAGTAAAAGAACGTTCATTGGTTCTGTAATTTGTCGAAATTAATTAATCCCCAATCGAGCGGTCAACATATTGTATTGCGTTTACTGCATTTTATCGCGCCTGCGGGGACAAGAGATTCTCTCTAACTTGTCTCTTTCCTTTGTGAGGAGAAAGACGTTCGAACGAAAGAAAAAGGGAATGAAAAAAGAAGCAGTAACGGTAGAAGGACAAAGATAGAATGAAAGAGTAAGAGAAAGAGAGAGAGAAGGTGGAACGGTGCGGACCTAACAAGGTAGACGACGCGCAGCCAATGGCACTAATGACGTTAATTAATTGCACCAAAGACGGCGACCATTCTGTACTTGCACGAGAGAACACGCGAAACCGTAAACAAGTTTTGTTAGGCTTCACGAGCGGCGATCATTTCATTAAGTCGGAAAACCTGCTTATCCTCTCTCTCCTTTCCTTTCCCTTTCTCCCTTTCTTATTTCAGACCTAATTTGCAGTTCTGTTTTAAGCTTAATTAGTCATAAGTTGAAAGAAGCATTATCCTCTACAAGATCGATCGTCTATGTTATTTTCGTTATTTATGTCACTTCTTGTTCTTTTCTTTTCTCTCTCTCTCTCTCTCTCTCTCTCTCTCTCTCTTTTTCTTTCTTTTTTTTATTTCCCTTTATAATCCGTGAAACTTTATGATGTATCTCTAAGTTTGTTTAATTGTTTATCAAAGTCAAATGTTATTATAGTATCCATCGATCTGACCATCTATCTATTTATCTATCTATCAGTCATTCATACTGTTATTCGTTCTTTATTATTTTTATTGTTGGGTATTGGATGTAGGAATCGATTTTAACTTTCGCCAGTTTATCTTGTATTACAAGCATTTTTTAACCTTTTAATACTAGATTTGTCAATTAATCAAAATAACTGGTTTCAATCCATCTTTATAAAAATTTTTACATTAAAATTTCAATGCACGTTTTATCAACAGACATTATGATTTTTTCTGTTATATAAATGCGATCAATTTTATAAATTTCTTTTCTCCTCTCCTTCTGCTTCTTTTATTTTTATCTTCTCTTTATATATATCTATACGTTAATATACTGGAATAATATTGCGGTGGTTCTAGTTTTAATAAATGCTTTAATACGTAAATTAATAAACAATAAATTTATACCATATCGTATCTAACTCTTTATCTCTCATTATTATTCCTTCTTCGTTATTTTTATTATTATTATGATATGAATCGATTTCAACTTACGCTGATTTATTATGTATTACAAGTTGTTCTTATACTTTACACATTCAAAGTTATCTTTATATTTTACACACCTACAGCATTTCTCAACCAACGGGATTTGCGTTAAATTAAAAAATTTTTAATGAGTCGCGAAATAGTATTCGCTATCTTTCTTTACGATGAGAAAAGTGATTAATTTTGCAAATGATTTAAAAAATTCTCTGTAAAATATTTTTGAAACTTCACGAGAATATTGCAGAAATCGTATTTATTAAACTAATATAATGTTACTCCAGTCTTGAATCAGATTTTGAAAAATTTTACATTATAAACTTTTGGGGGGTCAAGGTAACGTTAAAAAGAAATTTCTTGGATCGCACGGGTAAAAAAAGGTTGAGAAACGCTGGCTTAAACCATTAACAATATCTTTTGATCGATCGGGTCATTTTTGTTTTCTTTCTTACGTTCTTTTTTCTCTTTTCTTTTCTTTTCTTTTTTCATTTTTCTTTCGTAACGCTCGAACGCAACCATGTAACACGCAACTGATCGTTCTTCACTTTATCTCACGGGTACGACATCGTATAAGAAATTCAAAGTGTCAGCGCTTTAAAAAGCGAAGAAATTCGATTAGACGTCGCCGCGTATATCTTTGCCGAAGAACGAGAGATAAAAGGTCGGAGGTCGAGATTCGATAAGGTAACCCGCATTGTTTCTTGCACGATGTTCCACCATTCCTCCACGCCTCCTACAGATTTCATTATTATCGTTAACCAAAGCAAGGAGTAATGAACATAAGGAGTAATAAACTATGTTGCCATTCATTTTCGTTACATTGTGCCGTGCGTTCATTTAAACATTTTTTCTCTCTCTCTTTTTTCATTTTCTTTTACATTTTTTTATCTTTTGCATACAAAAAGTCTTTGGGATCTTCTTTTTTTTTCCTTTTTATTATTTTTTTCTTTTTTCTTTAAATTGTTTTTATTTATTTCTCCTTTTATGCTCTTAGCAATTATTTATGATTATTTTCTTCTTTTTTCTTGGTCAGTTCAGGACATTTTTATCTATTAGCGAATATGTAATACTCTTCTTTTTTTCTTTTCTTTTTTCTTATTATTTCTTTTTATATTGTTTTCTATTTTTTTTTATTTCTTTTCCACGTGTATCCAAGTTCGGAGAAGGATCACGGTGCGTACGATCCTTAATGTCGTCTCGATAGCGAGGCTCGATATCGGCTGGTCGTATCATTTGTATACTTACCATTACACGATCAGCATCATGTTCGATAGCCTGAGAGAGCAGCAGGACCCGGATCGCCTTCGGCTCGTCGACTTTTAAAGAAGCGATGCATGCTTTTGCCGCGCGCGTTTACACACGATGATACACAAAGAGACACACGGTACGTACATACGCGAGACTATCTCTCTCTCTTTCTTTCTCTTTCTCTCTCTTTCTTTCTCTTTCTTTCTCTTTCTCTCTTTCTTTTTCTTTCTCTCTATCTCTTGCAAAGAGAAAAGATGTAACCTCGATTGAGCTAAATCAGCTTCGCCCAAGCTTTATACGAGTAAAGGTTCGAGCAAAGCTAGTAAAAGATTATTACCCTTTATTATTATCTTTTTATTATTATTATATTTCTATGGCGAATATTTCTGTTTTTTTTGTTCTTGTCTTGCCTACTGGTAATTGTTCTTTTTTATTTATTTTCTTATTTATCTCCCTTTTTTTTTTATTATTTTTCCTATTAAACTTAGTTTGACGAGGCTCGATCGAAGATCTTATATACGCATAGGACCTTGATACGATAGTTGCGAAATTATTTTTATTATATATTTGTACTTTCGTATTAATATTTTTTTTCCTCTGTTGTTAATTAATGGTTTTTTGTTTTTTTATTAATTTCGATCTCACGAAAGATTTTATAAGAAAAAAAAGCTGTTCGCCGATTCTTTATTTTTCAACGGATTATCATTGTTGAATATATGCAAAACAAAAATAAGTGAGGTGAGAACGGACCACCTATAGTCACCTATTTTACTTATCAGAACATATAAGTATTGGCACAGTACCGAATGAATAACCGGCTTTATGGTTTGATCTCTGAAGCGATATCTATCGTATCCAACGTACTTACGCGTCATTTCACGATCTTGTATAGAGAAACGCAAGTATAACTTCGAGTCGCATAATAATAATCTTATGTCAGATATACGTCTCTCCGATCAAATCTTATAAGAGCAAAAATTTACCGTCGTATGGTCTTATCGTAAGATAGTTAAAGTAGTTTAGTTTATTTATTCATTTTGAAAGAAAATATATTTCACGGTAGACTTCGTGTGATGTAACGTTTAAATTACTTCTAATTTTAAACATATGACTTTAAAATTTTTTGATTTTATATTATGTACATCTAACTTACAATTATATTTTTGAATATATGTTTTTGAACTTTTTATTATAAATTTACTATAAATTAGCTATAAACTTTTTTGTATTAGGGACAATATTTTTGAACATTTAATTATAGATCTTTAATCATTGATACGAAAGATTTAATGTAATATTAAATTTTTAACTTGTACTTGAACTTGTAACTTTCAATGAACTCTAATTTTGGATTTTCTCTCTCTCCCTCCCCCCCCCCCTCTCTCTCTCTATATATATATATATATATATATATATATATATATATATATAACTTTTGAACTTTTATATATTCATAAGAAAGAACCAGTCAGCCACAATGGTTAACTTCACGCTCGTTTAATCGAAAAACATCCTCGAATTGATGCGTTAAGATCGTAAAAAAGGGCCACGGAAGAGAAGATACCGATAAGGAGAC